>NC_021165.2:65959415-65981515 GCF_000331145.2 Cicer arietinum | reverse complement strand
TATATATATTATTTACTAATATTATTTTTTATTATTATATTAATAATATTATTTCCTATTTTAAATTCTATCAATTAGGCAATCTCTCAGTAAGCATTCCATATTCAGTAGTAGTTCCATATTCGGTAGCGATTTCATATTTGGTAGTCATATTCGGTAGCTGTTCAATTAGTCAATCACTCAGTAGTCGTTCCATATTTGTTTAAGAGGTAATAATGGGTTTAGGGTTTAAGGCTTTTAAATAGGCTTCCAAACCATGCCAGACTTTTAAAAAGGTGAGGCCGAAAAAAAAACCTAAGATATGCCGTAGGTCAGACTTAGGCCTAAAATATAAATTGTAGGTTAGGCTTAGGCCTTTCAAAGCCCTGACATGACCTGACCTATTCCCATCCCCAGATGTAAAATACATCACGACCCAATAGATTTTACAAAAAAAATTGTCATCAATCAAAGAGACCCACCAAAAAAATATGGTCGAGACTTGCATCTACTAACAGCTTGCTACTCAGCTGCCTGTGAATCTGAAGAAAAAAAATAAACAACATGAAGTGGTAAGTCACAAAGACTTAGTGAGGAGACAACAACCACCATCAACTAGAAGGGAAACACACAAAAAAAGACATGAATAATTATTTTGCAATGTTGTAGGAATTATCTTAAACAATGATATCTCAAATATAGATAATTCTCAAGTAAAGTATACACATATAAAATCATTAAACTTATAATTTAGCCATTCAGGTAGAAATATTTAAAATCATCATAGAAAATCAAACAAGTAAAAATATGATTTTTTTAGAACCAAGAGGCGGTTTCATCTCATTGATAGTCATTTCTTCCTAAGGGTGGCCTTTCCCTTAGGAGTGGCTTCATTCAACGGATAACCCTCTCCTCTCAATCCCGCCACGCATCATCAAACAACAATTACAAAGCTTACATTGATAGTCCTCTCCTCCTACATATGACATTTCTCATAGGGACAACTCCATCTAACGAATAGTTCTCCCTGATCAAAACGAGGTAACTAGGTGTACCTACCACCGTTAATGATTTCATAATTATAACAACTATTTCCAAAATACGTTTAAAAATTATTTCTCATTTCATCATAACTCATGAAAAAAATATTCAACTGTATAACAATTCAATATTTTAATATTTTATAACTCATAAATAAATCAAACTATTAACATATTATATAACAAAAACCATGAAAGTATTTAAGGATGAAATCGAAAAGAAAAAAAAATCAAAGGTTGTGTTTTCTCAATTATGGAGAATCGACTATGTTTTTTCTCCAACAACTCATAGAGTAGCCGATAGAACCTCAGCTAACAAATCTGAGTATCAAAAATATTTTCAAGACTTTAGAAAAACTATTCTAATGTTTAGCTAACTCTAGAAAACCATAAAAAATCATTTAAATCTACTCTAATCACAAAATAAGATTTTTAAACAAAACTGCATTTCCTAGAGATTCATTATTAGCATAAGAGTTGTGTATTTACCCCCAAAGAGTCTCGATAAACAACTTTCAAGAAGTGGGTACCCTTATCCTTCCTTGATTCACTAACCCTAACCCCCATAAATCCTAACCAAGAATATTTGTAGGAGTATAAGAAATTATACTCTTGGGATGTTAAATTCCTTTTAAGGATTGAGGGTTTAAGTGTTGTGGAGTGAGAAGAAGCAATGAGAAAGAGAAAAGAGAAAATAATAACAATGGGGAGGGTGAATGTTATGTAGCCGAGAAGGAGAAGAGAAAGGAAAAAGTGAAGTGAAAAAAAAAAAAGAGGTGGAGTGGAGTGAAATAGAAAGAGAGTGAGTGTGAATGGGATAGTGTTTTATTTATTTATTATTAATATATATTTGTTATAAAAAAAAAAAACTTATGAAATAAACACTAAAATACATTGCAATTAATATTAATTTAATTATTATTATGATTTTTGAAGCTAAAGAAAAAATAAAAGTACCATAGAAGTGAAAGTGAAAGAACCTTAATAAAAAAAATAAATTTAAATGAAGTAAGGGTGAAAAGGATAACATACATAATCATGATACTTATAAATAATCTAAATATTGCTAATGTCAACTTATCATCAAGCATAAGAAAGGTTATGCTTATATTATAGAAATTAATTACAATTTATTCTAGAGGTCAATAACAATTTCTATACCGCATTAGATTAATGCTACTTTAATATATATGTCAAACAAAATAATTTACATATAAATTCTTAGACCTACAAGAAAGATATTTTTAAAGGCATTAAAGAGATATTGTTTGTTTAACAACACATCATAGACATACAAAAACAAAAAAAAACTTTGAGGTAAATAAAGTTTATAAAACATCTAAGTTAACCTTCAGAATGACAATTGACATCAAAGATATTGTATATGACTTCACTCAATTTTAGACATCATGTCAATTATACTTCACAAATGAAAATAATCTTTATATTTAAGATTAAGATAACAACATTTTAAAAAACCTTTGGGCTTAAATTTTGACTCGTATGAGATAAACACTGAAACACATATTGCAGTTCATATTAATTTTATTATTAATATGGTTATTCAAACTAAAGCAAACATAAACAAGTAACATATATGTGAAAGTAACATAAAAATAGCTTTGAACAAAATAGATGTGAAATATGTAGAACTCTTCAAGGATAACATACATGAATGATATCTATATAGAACTCTTTAAGGATAACATACATGAATGATATCAATAAATCCAAATATTGCTAATGCCAACTTATCATGAAACATAAAAATGGTTATGCTTATATTTATATTTTAGAGTTTAATTACAAACTTCTCTCATGGTTCCATTACAATTACTAGCACTGCATTATGCATTAGATGATATAAGCAAAATAATTCAACGATGAAAACCACATAAGACGGAAATTTCCAGAACTATCGAAAATATACTTTCTTTACATAGATATAATGTCATACTAACCCAAAAGGTCAACATTATTATCATAATAACAAAACAAATACATACTAATATATAAACACAAACACAAAAATAAAAAGAAATTGTTAGAAACAAGTATAAATACACATAATATAAGCAAAATAAAAAATAAAAAATTCATACCATACGTGACTTTGTTATAAATTCTATGACACATTCAACTGCCAAAGTAAAAATAAATTTAAAATTAAGAAGTTACACTTTGATTTGAAAGATAGAAGTAAACAACAACATTTCAAAAAAAAAAAATGAACACTATTAAAATATGAAACCTAAATTTTTATAAAAAATTGCTTTTAAGAAAAAAAAAATCCCTAAATTTCTATTGAGAGAAAATAAATATCTAAATTTATATTAACAAAATAAAATTTCTATTGAGAAAACAGAAATCCATCATAAATTTCTTTTCAAAAAAATCATAAAATGAGAAAAATAGATAACTTACCAAGGATTAATAGTGACATGAGATAAATTACCAAAAAAATCATAAAAATAGAGAAACATATTAATCTCATGTCACTATTAATCATGAGATTAATAGTGACATGAGATTAATATGTTTTTCTACCGGTGGTGATGGGTTTTCTGGTGAGTGAGAGAAAACGACAGGAATGTAAGAGAATTAAGAGGAATAGTAAGCTTATTGCCGTCAGTGAGGGCGAGGGTGACGAAAAAAGAGGGTGAGGGTGAGCGTAAGTGTCACCGTACATGTAAGTGAAAAAGTGTGAGTGAGGATAAGGGAAAAAACATGCGAGGAAAAAAGAAAAAGAAGCAGGGTATCTCATATTGAAGAATTTTTTTTTTAATTTAATAAAAAGATATAGCGTCGGATCTACCACACTAATAAGTTGAATAAAATATTAAAATATTTCAGTCATATTTAGAGTAGCATCGGTGTTCCGACGCTAAATATAATGGAAAAAAAATATTAAAAAAATGATTTATTGATTTAAATAATTTTTCTAGTAGTGACATGAGATTGTTCTGAATATCAAAACTTCGAAATTCGCGTCACCATGAGAGAATTGATTTTCTCATATTTTTCTAAATCTATTATAGGATGAATTAGTTTATGGTCTTCAAAGTGCAAAGCTGAATTCATATGAAAGAACCATGTTAATCCAAAAATCATAATGAAGAAGCGATGATGCTAGTTGAGAGAAAGTTCCATTGATGAATTTCAGCTTGTTTTTGGGATAAGGGCAACTTTCATTGCGCGAACCAAAGAAGGATGATTATTGCCATCAAGTAGCATTACAAGAAGAGAGATTCTCATGATGATGCAAGTAGTAAGGATTGGATGAGTTTGTGGCAAGATAAAAAAATGATAGAATCAATAGAAGATGATTGTTAACTAAATATTAACCAAAAGAAAAACTAGAGCAAAACTAAAAATACCTTACAATTTTTATTGAAAGTGAAATGTTAAAGGTTGAAGAATACAAGAGAAATGAAAAGAGAATACAATATATACAAGGGCTAAAAACAAACCAATAGAAAAGGGAAAAGGGATAAACATAAAGAACTAACATAAGAACCAAGAAACTATAACCAAACATTGATTAAAAGCAAGAGTCCACTCCCCCAACCGAATACATAATAGGAATTTTAATTTCCTTATACATATTAACGCTCAAATATCACTTTCATTTTTCGTGCATATACACATGATGAACGCACGACTATGTGGTTGAGTCCATTCCACTTGTGCTGCTTTCACTCTTCAAATAGTCCATACCTAACTGCAACTTTTCTCCATTCCTTCTTCTCTGACAAGTGTCCATGCCTTGACAAATATTTTTTAAGCTCGGTCCTAAGGTTCCTAATTGGCTATTCAACACACCAAATATCGAATTAAACAACATATACAAACCATATGATAAAAAATACTGAAATCTTTTGACGTGTATATTAATTCCGTAAACTATATGATAAAAACTACAAACCTCAGCCTGAGAAATCAAAGCAAGCTTGAAGAAGGCAGAAGCTACAAAGTGTTTTCCAACAGACTCTGCCATTTTGATTTGTCCAATCCAAAAAGACGAAGTTTCAAGCCTATCAAAACGACATTTACTACAATGTGCTGCTGTGTAGAACGGTGTGGCTGACATTTTACTCTTTGCTCTAACATGAGAAGAAGATGTTACCGGAGTTTTGGGATCTGCAGAATCATCATTTTCCTTTGATGACTTTTCTGCCAATAACATATCACTCTTCTTGTTCAATATTTTTGGGTTGACAATGACATTTTCTGGTGTTTTTTTATCAGTAGCCTGTGTTAAAGTGGTGGTGTCAATAGCAACTTGTGTTGCTTGAACAGGTTGTCTTTGTGGAATATTAACAAGTTTTGGTTTGGTTATTTTTTCTGAAACGGGCTTTTTTGGAATGTTTATGTTTCTAGTGGTACCAAAAACTCTGAAAACAAAAGCAGAGAATGAAAATTGAAAAAAGAAAAATACTGAAATTGATGAATTGTAAAAACGGTTACCGTTACCGTGGGAAAAGCATGAGCGGGAACAGTTTTATTTTATTTTGTGTGTATTGATTTTGATTTATACCTTGTTACCTGGGAAAAACACGACTATTGGGCCTGGTCCGCTAGTCCATTGAAACAAACCTATCATTTGAAAAAGTTTCCTTCTATTTTTTACTTTTTTTTTTGAAATAGAGCAAAAGGAGTTTCTTTTAAGGATTTTAAGTCATGTCAACTATCAGTATAAAATTAATTTACATTATACAATTTCATTTTGCAGAGTCAATCTAAAGGAAAATAAATAAATCATATTTTAGTATAGGAATACACATTGAAAAACACAAAATTATCTCATGTCATTTAACAATTAAATTCAAAGAAATCTACTGAAGATCTTATTTAGTCTTGCTTCTCCACAAACCCACTAAAATTACAGAATAATTAACATACAAATTTTAGAAAGTATTTGTAATACAAGTAAATGAGATTATTTCTTATATAGATTACTTATTTTTGAAAATCTGAAACGTCATATTATTAATACTTTTGATTTCTTATATAGATTTAACTAATGCTACTAACTTCCGGTTTTGTAGCTTAAAGAGTATATTATTAATGCTTTTGATGGTTTATTTTATGTTTTAAATGTATAAAATGTAAAAAATCAGTAATTTCAAAATTTTTAAAATGTGAAAATATAGAATTCTTAATTTTTAGTTTTTGAAATTTTAGGAATATGTATGCAAGTACCATATATTTATTGAAAAAAATGTGAAGGAACTAAAATAAATTATGGTATCTAATTTAAGTTGAAGATTTAGGTTATGTGTATTCTCACTCTCATTTGATTATTAAATTTCTCACAATAATAGAGTTGATGAAATCGTGTGTATGAATGTCAAGGTGGAACCATTTTCTCCTATTTTTTCTAATCTAAACATTTGTCTTTAACGACCCCCTTTCATTCCATAGTTACCATTTCTACCTCTTTCTTTTTTCTCCGATTTTGCACATCTCTCATTTTCTTCCCTACGCTGCAACATGGCGAGAAGCGCTTCTCAATCTCAATCCACAGCTTCGGCTGCCACAACGCGACCAGGCGTCATGGCTCCCCGCGGCTCCGCCGCCGCTACAGCCGGAATGCGCCGTCGCCGTCTCGGTGGTGGAAACAGCTCCAGCACAAGCTCCGTCGGAGCAAACTCCAACGCCGGGAGCAACATGCTGCGATTCTACACCGACGACGCACCTGGCCTTAAGATTTCACCCACGGTGGTTCTCGTAATGAGTCTCTGCTTCATTGGATTCGTCACCACTCTTCACGTGTTTGGAAAACTCTACCGTTATCGATCTGCCCCTGGTGTTTGATCATTCCATCGATCTCTCGTATATCTGATATTACCGGTTTTGGATCTGATGCATGATTTTCTGAAACATGCGTTTTTTTGTTTCTTTTATTGATTCAATTTATATAATTTTATTTTCTTTGTAAATTTTCCTTGGCTTTCAGCCTTTAATTAAGCTTTCTGTTTTTGTTTCTCTGAAATTATTGAATCTTGTTGCTGTTAATGGAAGTCAATTTTGACCTTTTTATGTAAAAATTTATATTGTTGCTTTGCGTTTGTTTTATGAAAATTTAATTAATTAATCGAGCTGAAAATGAAATAAATGTATAAGGAAAAAGAATATTGATTTTAGGATATGGTGGGTTGTGATGAGAATGTTATTACATCAGTTTCGTACTGCAAGAAATGTTAATTTCCTTATTCATTATTTTTTGATTAAATTTTGTCTTACTATTACCAATTATTTTCATTCCCAAACAAACGTTATGAACAAATGTGCATGTTATGAAATTCATAGTGATCCTACATGCATGGTACACACGGACCAATATCCATTTCTTAATCATTCCTTTTTCTGCATAACATTGGAATTTTCTTCGTACTAATCCATTCGCTAATTACTCCCTTTTCAATTTTTTCAAATACTGGGTTTTCTTTTTTAAAATTGGTGAAAGAGAAAAACTTTATTATCAAAGAGAACTAATGACCAATATATAATTGTACCAAAAATATTTGAACTCCTTCTAAACTCTTGTTAATGGACATATTTTGGCACAGTTTCACATTACTTCTTTTTAACTTTTTTAATGTTTTTTTATAATAGACCGGAAGGCCCAATCTATTGTTTTCCATTTGTACCTATACTGGCCCAATTTTGATGTAATTCGGACTATCACATGTATGTATTATTGAAAAATATACTAACACTCACCTAGTCTCCATCCACATTTTCCAAAAATGTGGCTTTTGTCTCGCAAGCTGTTCAAAAAAAAATTATCTCAGAATTTTTAAATAATTTTTTAGAAGCGATAATGAATACCACTATAAACTCATACAAGTGCAAAGTTATGCATTTGAACTTGAGACAAGACATCTAATATAATAATATAGACAATTGTCAGTTGTATTAAAGCTTATAAACTTCTAATATTTTAGTTTAAGATATGAAATTATCGAATTCACATATTAATAAAAATATATAGAAAAAAAAAATATTCTAAATATTATAAAAGCTAAAAAATCTAAAATTACAGATTTCTCAAATTTTGATAAAGCTGCAACATAAATCATTCACGTTTAAAACCAAAAAAAGATATTGACTTTAAGATAGGCTAAGTCAATACTACACCTAAAAAAAGAACTGTAGAAAACAAAAGCTTGAACATTAAAATTTCAGGTGAAACACAAAAGTTTGAACATTAAGATTTCAGGTGTAGCATTGACTTATCCGATTCAATATTTTTTTCTTTGTTTAGATGTTAAAAGTTTAATTAAATTCCTACTTTTATAAAATGTGAAAAAACCGTAATAATTGGTTTTTTAAAACTTGAAAAAATATTTATAATTTGAATTTGATAAAACTAAATTCTTTAAAAGATTTTTAACCGTAGCATCAATTTATTCTATGCATGCTAACATTTTTTTCATTTTACAAATGTAAAAAATTTATATTTTTTAAAGTTGTGAAAAATCAAGAACTATTTTTTTTTCAAGAGATACTCACTTGTGTTCGATTTTTTTGGAATTTTTTTTGTAAATGAAAAGTTTGTGGGGGATATAGGTACTAAGAAAAGGGGTTCCTAGTAGAGTTTTCTTTATTCATTTTCCTAGTTTCAAATATTGGGCCTGAGTATTCAGTTTTAAAATTTTAATAATTTTTTAAAGAAATTAATTGGTATACCTTATAGATGACTGTGGAATATTTTTTAGAAACTAAAATGTATTATGACATACTAATGATGAGATATGATTAGCTACAAACATTTTTAGAACTCATTAAAAATTGTGTCCAATCATGTAAGTATAGCTGAATTAACTATATTCTTAACTGTAGATTGAATTAATTATTTATTTAAATTGAAAATAATTGTTTCTCGAGGAATCCAGAAAAGTAGTGCTATTTTTTTTTTTCTATCACAAAAAATGATGGCATCATGTCCCTTCAGATGAAGATATGAACGTTGAACGTTTTGAAGACAAAGATGTTTGAGTACAATAAACATTACATATATAAACAGGTGATCGAGAATAATGATTGAGTTTGAAAAAAAAAATAATAATTAAAAATAAATAAATAAAATTTGAAATAATTATTTAAAGAATTAATATATAGTTTGAAATAATTAAATATATATAAATAATAAATTTTACTAATTTAATTGTTGAATCAAATTTTTTTAT
Source organism: Cicer arietinum (assembly GCF_000331145.2). Lineage (NCBI taxonomy): Eukaryota > Viridiplantae > Streptophyta > Magnoliopsida > Fabales > Fabaceae > Cicer > Cicer arietinum. The sequence continues at coordinate 65,972,301 of NC_021165.2, read as the reverse complement.
TGAGTAAATTAATTTTATAAATTAAATTAATAAAATTTATTGTTTATATTAAATTATTAATATCCGTCACTATATAAGATAATCAATTAATCTAGTATTAGTGATCAATTTGATTGCTTTGAATAAATAGCAATATATATAAATAAGCTTTGAATGAATATCTGACATAATAAGATACTACAAATAAAAATAATATATCATAGATTTTTTCTTAATAAACAAAATTTATTAAATGGAATGTAAGAGATATTTCAATCCATGTACAAAATACATGGACTAAATTCAGCATTATAGCCATCAACCATTACCCACCTTCTATATGAAGAGTTGCAGTCAATGATCAATCATGTAATCGCAAACTGACCGATATATGATAACTTTAAGATAATAATATAATATATCAATTTTATCATGTGATTTCCTTTGCACTATAATTCTCACTTAAATAAATAAGACATAATCGACAATAACTTATATTAGGATATTTATGCAGTAAACAATTACAGAGGAGGTCTATTATAAACTTAATATAACAAACTCATTTAATAAAAACAAAAAAATATAACAAAGTCACAAGAAACCTCCCTTTCACATGTTAGTCGACAACATACATAGCACCCATCAAAGTACAGATGCTTACTCCAATATGGTGCATCAATTTGATTAAGACAAGATTAAACTGCATTTTCCTATGATCAGTTTCATCAATCTGTTTCCATATATAACCAGCACAGGAAACTGACATTGTCGGGTAAAACAATTAAGATGGAATCATTTCTCACAGCCCCACCGAGCCAAATTTATATTATTAACACTTTAAATACTTACTAAGTTAATAAAAAAAATCATTAACTATTTAATTAATATAATTATAAAATTAACAAAATATTTATATATTTTAATAATTATTTTGAATTGATTATTATCCAATTATATTTTATTTGTAGGGTACACCTACATCTTACACGTGGTTAAGACCAAGTCAACTTAATGGAAAATATTGTTCTGTCCTTTTCTTTAAATAGTTCTTTCATTGTTATGTGATTAATTATTTTTATTTGATTTAAATGTACTTTTAATAATTTGTCATTACAGTTATCTATTTCTAAATTAAAAAATAAATCCTCCAATAGATGAATGATTATTAGGTCTCAGTTCAGTTCACTGAACGTGGAACTCAGGCCAACAACGCTGAATTTTACCATAAGCGTCAAATGATGATCAAAAAGTTATCCACTTCTTGTGTCAGATTCCTTGCAATGTATGTATTATTCATTGTCTCACACTTCTCCCATCTCCTAATTAAAGACGAAGGGAGGAATTAAGTGTAAGGAAACTATTAAATATAGTATAATTTAGTAAAGAAAAAATAAAATTTTAAATACACAACATATACAAAAAAATATAATAAATTAGGTTTCTAAATAAAGATTTATTTTATATTTTACTTCATTAAAATGTATTTAAACCCTAAGATTTTAAGTCTAAATAAACCCATAATTAAATATCATATAAAATTCACATAAAAAAAATATAGAGATTAAAAGTTATAATAGAATACTAGTATTAAAAAATTAATAAAAATTTGAGAACTATGACTTCTGCCGAACTTCTTCTAGTTTTGACTATACTATATTGATTGGAGGTTGAAGTGTTAATAAATAGTCCTACCGAAAATAAAATGATCACTTTATATTGTCATTACTAACAACTTTTGACTGTCTTTAGTGATTACACACGAATCAATATATATGAAATAAAAATAAAAATAATTTCAAAGAAAATAAATATATTTAATTTAAAATTTAAATGAAATACATTAATATTTCTCTTTGATTTTACTTTAAGATTGGAAGTAATATATATAATCGAAAATGTGGAGAGTAAGTCAAGGACGTACGCTCGTGTGTGCATATAGTAATATTAATCTTTGAATGATTATGGTAGGAGAAACTGTTGATAGATTTTTAAGCTATGTGCACGGGAGTTACTGCTTGATTCTACTAAATTAAAAAAATTAGAGGGAGAGAGAAATTTATTGAGAAATGTGAATTAATTAAGCAGAACAGAACACGATAGAGACTGAGTGTGTGACTCACACTCACACACTCAGAACAATCGTTGTGGCTGCTGCTTGCTTGACTCATCATGGCTCGATCATGCAATACCACTCACTCACTCTCTCTCTCTTAATCTGACAGTCTCCTTGTGGTCCCCACATCAACCAGTCAGTGCTCACGGACGGCACCACCCTTCCTAATAATACAATTATGCCATAATCATTTTCATTCCTTGCTGTAAAGTTTACTCGCTTTTCCTTTTTAAATATAATTACTATTTTCTCACTATCCAACTCCATACTATTTTTATTTTCTTCTTCCAATTTCTCTCTAATTACCCTCTTTTAGTACTATATGCTCTTTCAATCCACAATCTCACTTATTTGAAAGTTGTTCAATTCAAACCACCGCATGCATATCTTATCTACTCTATCTAGCTCTAATGTGTAACAATTATTTCTACCGACTTAATTCATATTAATTAAATATTTTTTTTCGAATTTGAGTTGGAATTATGATGAGAAGTCTTCAACGTACCACTACTTCTCTGCCTCTTGCAGCCAATTTAATTTTACTTTAATTGTAATTTTAGTTTTTATATACTTATTAATTTATGAAATTAGTCTATTTATTTTAAAAATCAACAATTTTAATTATTTTTTTTAAATTAAAAAATAACGATTTAACATATTTTAAATACGTGATATACAATTATATTATATGAAATCATCTAGATATATTAATTATTTATATGTTATTAATTAAATTAAAAATATGAAAAAATTTCGAAGTTGAAAACTTAGTTTTTTTATGACGTTTTATTTTAAATTTATGGGTGTTAACAACTTTATATCATCGTATCATATGTCTTATTGTTTCAAACATCCCATATCATCATTTTTTGGTTAAAACATCAGAAAACGTGACTAAAATTATCGATTTTTAAAATAGAATGAATAATTTCGTGAATCAATAAAAATATGAAACTAAAACTATAATTAAATCTTTAATTTTAATAAATTTTTCTTTGTCTTAATAAATAAAGTAAAAAACAGTGTTTTATTTACTCACAAAACAATAGTACTATGTTTTAATTGGGTTAGTACTACTACTGAGCTAATACTAGTATACAGAGAGAACATGACAATGATGGACAGAGACAAATTTATAATTTTGTTGAACCTTATTCTATTTCATAAAATTGATTTGTAGAGTGACAATTATTTATCAATATTTAAGTAAATTTTATTTTATTCAATGTAAAACTCTTAATAGGCGAATATTGTACTATGTAAAACCAGTATTTAATAATTGACACAGATATAACATCAATATATTAATTATATTTAATTAATTTTTTTTTCTCAAATTATTATTAAAATTAATGTGTTAGTATTAGTGTCGTGTCAAGTCGATTATAGATTTGCATAGTCCAGTTGAGTCTATGGCTCTCACTGACTGTCTCCAGAACAGCCGTGTTAGATAAGGAGAGAAATGGAATAGATCAAATAATTAATTGGAAATCATAAATCTTATACAGTATATTATTCTCTTCTCTCTTCATTCAACTCTCATTCCAAACCTTTTGCTTTCCTCGCGATTCACATGTAAAAACTTATATTTCATTTTCTTATAAGTATGTTTTTCTATATCAACTCTCAATTCAAAAATGAGAAATCTATCAACCTATATCCAGTTTTATTTTCCATATGGCTAGATATTAATTATATTTTTTTTCCAGCAACAAGTTGCTAAATTAAGTGCTTTTAGCACACACCTTTATTTTGTTTTTTATTTTGTTTTGGCAGTATCTTCAACTTCAAACTTGAAACTACTTTCAGTTTTGGAATTTGCTATAGGTCTAGCTAGTTTAGGACACACAAATTTTCTTCTTTTCAAAAATGATGTCTAAACAACCCTTTTCTCCTCATTCCAACACCACCATGATGAAACCCTCCTCATCCAATAATCATCTTCAACAAACAAATCCAAACCCTAATCCAAATCCACCTAAGAAAAAAAGAAACCTACCAGGAACACCAGGCAAGTGATAAATTATTACTAACTTCATTTCTCTCAATTATCAATCTCCTCTATATATCATATCATAATTTCAAAATATAAATAAATTCTTGTGGATTTATTTATATCATTAATTTCCTGCTTATTAATGATAATTTATAAGTAACCATATATGAATGAACTAAGCAGATCCAGATTCAGAAGTGATAGCTATGTCACCAAAGTCTTTGATGGCGACGAATCGATTCGTATGTGAAATATGCAACAAAGGTTTCCAAAGAGATCAGAATTTGCAGCTTCATCGACGAGGACACAACCTTCCATGGAAGCTGAAGCAAAGAACCAACAAAGAACAAATTAAGAAGAAGGTGTATGTGTGTCCTGAGAAAAGCTGTGTGCACAATGACCCTTGTAGAGCTTTGGGAGATTTGACAGGAATAAAGAAACATTATAGCAGAAAACATGGTGAGAAGAAATGGAAGTGTGAAAAGTGTTCCAAGAAATACGCGGTTCAATCTGATTGGAAAGCTCATAGCAAGATTTGTGGGACTAGAGAGTACAAATGTGATTGCGGCACCATTTTCTCCAGGTACATCTTTCACTATTACAGTTACTGTAAAGCCATTAAATCAGAGATAAAAATAATTTATATTTTTAAACTCAGATCTATTGGCTTTTCAGTAGCTGCAATATTGCAACACTTAAAGAATAGAAAAACTATCATGACGAATTAGTTTAAATGTTTAATTTTAATATTTACAACAATTAGTATTTAAATTCAAATGCATGTATAGTTTTAAATTACAGACCGCAATTTTAAAGTGGAATTGCGCGCATTTTAAAATCAACAATGCATATGATATATATATGTGATATTGAGTAATAGAAGGAATGTTTGTTTAGAATAAATAATAAATGAGGAATCTAAATTAATTATCAGGAAGGACAGTTTCATAACACATAGAGCTTTTTGTGACGCATTAACTGATGAAAGTGCAAAGATAACAACAGTTCCAGCAGCTTTAAGTAACTTCAGGAATGATCATTTGACAAATCCTCATCATCAAGCTCCAAGATTCCCTCAAATTTTTCCTGGATTTCAGTTTCACTCAGAATTTGTTGGTTCAGGAACATCATCAGAACCATTGGGAAATTACACTAACATTTCAGACTATAGTCAAAAGCTGAGGCTCCAACCACTATGGTCAAATTCTTCTTGCAATACTATGAATGATCTAGTGCAAACAATGGATGTGTTTGGATCACAAACACAGTTTATGAGTTACACAAATTCCAATAATAATAATAATAATAATAATAATATATGTTTACCAATGCTACATCATGGAGTAATATTGAAGCAAGAAGAAGAAGAAGAAGAAAACAAAGATTTGTCTCATAGTGTAATAAGCTCTATGTACTTGAGTAGTCAGAATCCAGTGGATAATAACTTAGTCTTCAACAACAACAATGTGAATCACTTTGGCAATATTGTTGAGGGTCAAAAATTTTACAAGCAAAGTAATCATCATGAAGAATTGAATGAGTTGGTGAATTTGGAAGGTGGTGAGTATTTATTAAATGATTCAAACAATTCATTTGGAATTGTGAATTGTACAAAGAGTTTGGAATTTGTGGTAACTGAGCCGGTGGAGAAAGAAACAAGTACTACAAAACGACAGATGCATGATTCAAGTTCAAGAACTAAAAACCAAATGGGATTAACAAGAGATTTTCTTGGAGTTGGAGAGGATTCAATGAGTGGACCTTTTTTGCATCAAGAACTTAGTGAGTTTAATGGAATGGGATCATCAATTAGTAATTTGCAGAATCAGTATGGTGGTGGACATGGACACTACTGCTAGTGTTTGTAATTTCAATGAAACTTAGCTCAAATTAAAGAGCTAAGAAAGTAGCTAGTGAATAGTGAAATTGTATATTTGTAGTGATGATACAAAGCTAGCTATGTACTTTTATTAGATGCAAGCATGTGAAACTTCCCAATGACATATTAGGGTTGAGGTGACTTACTCTATTGCTACTACACCATGCATCCACTAATTTAAGTTGAATATAATTAGTTTTTTATTTTTCTCTATTAGATTTAACACTCTACAATAACTACAAATATGATTTTATATTGCACTTGCAATTACTATACATATCTTTTTATTAAAGTAAAATGCATACATTCCTGTTGTGAATACCTCTAAAATTGTTATATTATATATATCTGCAATTGTGAGCGCCGACTACAATTTTTATTTAGAAATTAATTAAGACTATAACATTATTTGTCGTGGCTTCATCATAAAAATCACTTCAAAGTTAGTAAAAAATGAATTTTCAAAATCTAAGATTTAATGGTTGTATATCCACAATTGTGTAGTTAGAATTATATGAATTGAAACAATGAAAGTAGTAGAGTATCCAAAGAGTGAAATATGGTTTCATGCAAAGTGAAGATGGGAGTTAAAGTCACGTGTGATGAAAATAAAAAAGAGTGGTCTCGTGAAGGATGTGGGGGCCATTGCATGTTAGAAGGGACAAAAAAGCATAGAGAGATGTGAGATAGTATAGTATATGATTCGAAAAGGCATCAGTTATGGAAAGGTCCCTACCCTATATATATATGCATGTCGTAGAGGTAAGAGGTGCAGTAGCATTAATATAGTTAAATGAGTTTTCCTGTTTTTTTCACTAGCTTTATTCTATAACGCTGATATGATACAACCTTACCTTTCAGCGTCGATTGTACCATTCATAACCTACCTGGTGGCTGTCATCTATGTTTCTTTTCATCACCTTTCCTCTCTCGACACCGTTAAATCAAATAAATAAAAAATACTATATGTCAAATGTACTACTTTTCCTATATATTTTAAGAAAAATTATTTCTTAACACTTAAACACTTTATTTACATGTTCAGGAAAAGAAATATCGGATATGATAAAAAGAAAAATATAAAGATAAAATAAAGTTATGAGTGAATGGTGTGAAATAACGTGTTCATAGAGTTTAAAAATTATGTATCATTAGTATAAAGTTATTTTATTTCGACAATCAATTATAATTAATTAACACATGAAATAATTACATAACTTTTTTTTTTAATTTTTTATTTTATATGTTGGTACATATGTTTTGAATGGTCATCAATAAAAAATAATTTTATATAAAAAATATATAGTCTTTAAACTCGATCAAATATCATTGTTGTTTTAAGAAATTAAATTATGATCTTACATAGATAGTTTGATTTTGAGTTAAGAAATGCATAACAAGTTATAATTAAGAAGGAGGTATCGAATTCAAACTCAAAAAACTAATCCAACAACTAATTTATTAACATTTGTAAAAAAGAAAATTAAATTATGATTAGAGTAAAACCTTGTGTTGTTTGTCATCAAGTTAAAAATAATCATACATGTGAATTTAAATTTAACTATAAATAAAGTCAAATATTTTTGAAGATTTAATGTTTATGATTGATTGTCAATGTAATTTTTTTTTACGACAATTGTACAAGAAATTTATCTCTTTAATAGAGAAAGACATAGAATCCTAAATTAGTTACTTCTATTTAGGAAATAGATATTTAGTTTCAAACTTTATTAGCATTTGTTTTCGACATTAAGTTCAGATAAGACAGAAGTTGCATTTATTTAATTAAGTTATTTTGTTAGCTTTAGCTTTTACTTGAGAGATTTTTTTTTGTAAGGAGCACAAGAATGCAATTTTCTCTAAAGAATAGCTCGTATTAAATGTTTGGTAGATCACATTAAAATTTTATTTTGGTGGTGGATTAAAACAAAAGTTAAGAATTTTGATTATGTTTTTTTTCTTTAGTCGACAAATCATTTGAATTGTTTACTTGTTTCGTCGTTTTATGATATGTAATATATTTTAGATTATTTGTTTAATGTTTTTTTTTTATTGTCTACATAGATCATTTTTGTAAATCTTTTGGTCTTTTCTTTCCACATCTTGTGCTAGAAAAGATTTCCTTTTATTCATTCAATTTTGGCTTTAAAAAAAAAACTAATTAATGTTGGAATAGCGTCGTCCATTGGATTTACTATTTAATATTTTTATTTAATTAAATAGAGGATTGTGTTGTTCCGTCTGAGGTTAGGTTTATATAAGCCAAACGCTACATTCTATCTTTCCTTTTCACTCTAACACCAACTGTAACTCTCTGTTTTGCCACCATCTTTAACATAACTACCAAAATTAACAATAAAAAACTACCTATAATACAATAACTAAAGAAGTAATTACATAATGTAAATGTATAAAGTATTATGATTCTACGACACTCCCCTCAAACTTTTGATTGAAAATGTCGACAACTTGTTGATTATGTAATAAAAAGGTTTATTGGAAAGTCATTTGGTTATAATATATGCCAATTGTTTCATATGTAGTGGAAATATAGGTGTATACATACATGCCCCCTTTCTATTTTTCTCTTTTTTTATGAAATGTTTGTCAACTTCAACATACTTCATCATGTCATGTATAGGATTGTGTTGTGTGCAATAGATATTCTAAACTTATTATTGTTACAATACAGTTTTACAGTTGGAGAATTATAAAACTTTAATTCTTACAAGAGCTTTTCCTTCCACAACCCCTCATAAATTCCAAGAGGCAAAGCACTAAGGTAAAATAGTTTGATGTTGATTTTCTATCGGCACTACGCCAAAAATGACATTTTATAGCGCGTCTTTTATATCGCTTATTAAATACAAGCGTTGTTGTATGATATTTTAAAAATAACGGAGGATACAACAACGCTTTTTTGACAAGCGCTATAAAAAAAGCGCTGTAAAAAACTTTGATTTCACATAATTAAAGGACCTATTAGAGCGTTTTTTGGAAAAGCGCTGTAAAAAGGTTTTTAAAAAAAAATAAGGAGGTCTTTTACAGCGCTTTTGGACAAGCGCTTTAAAAAGTATGTAAAAAAGCGCTGTAATAGACTTTCAAAAAATAAAATAAGGAGGTCTTTTACAGCGCTCTTTACAAAAGCGCTGTAATAGGCTTTTAAAAGTAAAATAAGGAGGTCTTTTACAGCGCTCTTTAAAAAAAGCGCTGTAATAGGCTTTTAAAAAATAAAATAAGAAGGTATTTTACAGCGCTTTTTAAAAAGAGCGCTGTAATAGGCTTTTAAAAAGTAAAATAAAGAGGTCTTTTACAGCGCTTTTTAAAAAAAGCGCTGTAATAGGCTTTTAAAAGTAAAATAAGGAGGTCTTTTACAGCGCTTTTTAAAAAAAGCGCTGTAATAGGCTTTTAAAAAATAAAATATAACAGTAAATCGCTTCAGTTTCCTCTTTATTACATAAACTTCACTACACTTCAGTGTCCTTCTCCTCTTCATTATCCTTCTCATTGCGAACCCTAATGTCCTACGAACCATATTGTTAACCATCTCCATTGCAAATCATCTCCATATTTGTTACTATTCCTACGAACATTATTACATACTCTTCTCAATGAGAACCCTACTCTGTCCTACGAACCGTTCGTATTTCTGCGCATTTTCGTTGTTTCTTCTTAAACGAAACCGTAACCTTATGAACTCTACGTATTTCTTCACACTCTTCAGGTATTGTATTCATTTATTCATTTATTTCTTATATATATATATATATATATAATGTGTCTGTTAATGCTAATAATCACATTTATTTGATAGTGTTTTACAAGTTTTCCGAGCTCAAATGGATGCTACAGTGTCGAAGCAAAAATCAAATAAATCACATGGATTCTAATAAAGGTTTGAAATGTATGGCTTTAAAATTTCATTAACAATCAATCCACAAATATTTATTGACTTATATGTTTTATTTTATAGTGCTCTCGTCAAACTAACAACATAGACTGCGGATACTGTATATTACGATTTATGAAGGAGATTGTTGTTATAATCCCAGAAAGAGATCTAATTGAAATAAAGGAATGCATATTACATCGCGTCTTTTAAAAAGCGTCGTAAAACTAATACAACAAGCAGCGCGTTTTTAGAAGAGATTTACAGCGCTTTTTTTTTTTTTATTTTAAAGAGCGTTGTTGTATCTTTTTACAGCGCTGGATACTACAACGCTTAATTTTTTGAAAAAGCGCTGTAAATGGCTTAAAAAAAGCGCTGTAAAATACCATTTTTCGCGTAGTGCAGCTATACTTTCATCTCAATCTGCATTAGGCGTATTATTCTATTTGAAGGTGTCCACAATTTTTATAGAGTCCCAATCCCAGGTGACCTCTTCAACTATCTTATGAACTATCTTATGTTAGATCTTGTGTTGTGGATATGTCGTAAATCTTGAACATAAAAAGATGAAAATAATAATAATGAAAGTTGCACAAATAAATTTTAAAGTGTGTGTATCACATTTAGCTTTATGTTCGATTCGCCCTTATCAATCTATGTATATTAGATGCAAATGGGTTAACTGATAAATCTCTGTCAAGATATTTTAGAATCATTTACATGAATTGCACACTCACATCAATCATATCGATTAATTAATGATATTTTACAAAATAATTTTTTTTCAATTACTCTCACGCACTAGAAATAAAAAAGAATGAGTTAGAAATAAATTTGACAGAAATTTGACTCATATAATTCATGAAATTTTGGATCTATTTTTCATCTCTAGAGTATCTCTGTTTATAGAGTAACTCATGTCACTAAGTGAAGGGAAACAACTCGTTTCTCCAATATTAAATTCGAACCATTATATAATGAAAATTGTCACTCTTTAACATATTGTAATGTTTGATCAAATGGTTAGTGCTCATTCATTCTTCTAGAGCACATTGATTTGAATCAACCGCTTAAATACTAGACCATAAATAACACCATGTTGTTGTCCTTCATTAAAAGTATATATCAAATATATGAGTTAATTATATCATTCCAAATATATATATTTTAGAAATATCTCTCATAATTAGGGATGGTAATACAACTAGCACTCGCAGGTACCACCCAAACCCGTCTCGATTTGGACGGGAAAAACCCACTTTAATTGGGTGCGAGTTTTCTCAATCTTGTCTCCATTCATAGCTGAACCATTCTCAACGATCAAATGAGTTGTCATTAGTCTTCTTGAAATCTATAAATTAAGCCTCAAGATGAAGAACAAATTAGAGTTTCAAGTGCAAAGCAATACATCACTCATTAAATTATATTCGAATTCTCTTGAGCTTCTCAATCATTTCAAGTTTCAGTTTTGTTTTTAACTTAAAATTAGAATCAGTTTTACTGAGTTCTAAATCCTATAATTTATTCTCATTAAACACGAGTTGAGCATACCCATATTCTACCAATCTCTATATTATCACTTTCTAACTCAAGATTATATTGTTGAAATAGCTTGAGTAGTTTGTTAAAAACCTTTTATGTTTAAAAGGTAACTAGATTATGGTCCGCGCGCTGCGCGGATATTAATTAATTAATTTTATAAGTTTTATAAATAATATTTTATGTATTATAAATATAGTTATCTTATAATATTACTTTATTGATTTGTAATAATTGAATATGATTAGGAAAATTAAAATGAGGGAAAATCATGTTTATCACACTCATCTAATTTAATTTTTAAAATATTTTATAAAATTCGTATGATAACTTATTATACACTCATCTAATTTAATTTTTAAAATATTTTTTAAATTCGTATGATAACTTATTATATAGGATAATTGTTTGACTCGTTGTACTTTGATTGTTAATTTATTTTTCAACATATAATGGTATTTGTATTTATTTGATGAAATAAAATATAAAATACAAACCCAAAAATAAGATGTAAAAATTTATAAATATGATTTACTATTTAATATTTTTTATTTTAAAAAAATGTTAATGTTGAATTATATTGTAGCGTAGTCTAAATTTATTTGTTTTATTATTATGATATTTTAATTGCGAGCATGAGAAGTTGTTGTAAAAAAAATTATTAAATATATTTCATCAAATGTTTATAAAAAAAAATAAGTTGTTGTGGCATCGGAGTCTATTTTAAATATATATAATAGATGATAGATTTTAATAATTGGAATTAACTTTTTTAATAATTTTTCAGATATTCGTATTTTTGATTATTTTTAATAAATTTATGTATTTTCTGTCAAATAGAGTATATATTTTTATTTTATAAAATGTTACTAAAAAAATAGATTGACATTAATGAGTAATTTAATTTTTAACGTATAAAATCATTACTCACCATAAGTAAAATAATATAATTGTTCATAAATCATTACTCATAGTATTTCTTCCACATGTGCAAACATATCTCACCTCAACAAAAAAGCTTATGTGTACGCCTTAGAGAGTTCTCTTGTGTTTTTATGTTTCACCTCATTTTTTCTAATTAGTTTCTAAATAATTTTTTTTCCTCTTTTAATCCCTCTAATCCCTAATTTTTTTAATGACTTTCTCCAATAATTTCTTCTTCCCTCTTGTGTATGTCCCAGTCATTTGTCATCCTTGCAAAATCATCTTCTTCTTCGAAATTGCCGACTCTACTCCAAAGGTACACTGAAAGTGGTATAGGTTGGTTCGTTTAAACAAAAAAAATCTTCTCTTTGTCTATATCTAATTTTGGTGCCATGTCCACCTCATTTTTTTCTACTTAGTTTCTAAATAATTTTTTCCTCTTTTAATTCCTCTAATCCCTAATTTTTTTTAATGACTTCCCAGTCATTCGCCATCCTCGCAAAATCATCTTCTTCTTCGAAATTGCCGACTCTACTCCAAAGATACACTGAAAGAGGTATAGGTTGG
>NC_021165.2:65947190-65947889 GCF_000331145.2 Cicer arietinum | reverse complement strand
TCCAATTTTAAAATAAAAAATTTCACAATTATCACAAAAGATTGATGATTAAAATGATCGAATGAGAGAACAAAAAATATTTGTATTTGATTTTCTACTTTGAATATTGGTAAATATATAGTATATAAATATTTAAAAATGATGGACAAAGTCATGACTCTTTGAATTTTGGTAAGTTTTTTTTTATTGAAATTAATTAAATTTGATTTGTTGTTTTACTGTGGTAATTGACATGAAATTAAAGTAATTTATTTTGCAATTTTTTATATTTGTTGTATAATTGTTTGACAATTAATATTTTGTAATTAGTTTTCAAATTAAAATGATCGAGTGAGAGAACAAAAAAATATTTATATTTGATTTTCATTTTTGAATATTGGTAAATATATATAGCATATAAATATTTAGAAATGATGGACAAAATATGTTTGTTGAATTTTGGTCAACTTTATTTTACTGAAATTATTTAAATTAAATTTATTGTTTTATAGTGTTAATTGGTATGAAATTAAAGTAATTCATTTGCAATTATTTATATTTAATATATATTTATAATTGTTTGAGGATTAATATTTTGTAATTGTTATAAATTTTGGATTTCGATTTTGAAACCAAAATGTTAATCATTATGATTACTCAATTAATGTTAATAACAATTTGAATATTTGTAAATTAAAATTCTAATATATCCGATTTAAA
>NC_021165.2:65944767-65947019 GCF_000331145.2 Cicer arietinum | reverse complement strand
ATATTTTGTAACTCAATTGTATATCTTAATTTCAATTATCAAATATATTACTTCAATATTTAACATATCCAATGATCTCAATATTAATACGGTACTTTATTTATTCAAGTCATTCGTCTAAATTGGTACTTCTCTTCTATTAATTATACTGATAAAATTGTATATATATTATTGATATAAATACTTAATTAGGACATAAAACTTCATATTTTTTTTTCTTCTAAATCCACTTAAATTTAATAAATAAAAATATACCCGCGCACTACGCGGGTTAGCATCTAGTGTATAGTTAAATTTGAGAATGAATCCTATCTTATTTTTATCATCATTATTATTATCATCGGTGTCATCATTATCATCATCATCCTCATCATTCTCTCCATCCAATTTCTGAAGTATTTAAGTGGGTGAAAATTGTCTTAGTGCTTTTTTTATTCTGCTATTATAAAAATTGAATATTGATAAATTGATTTTATAAAATTAATTTTAATTAAAATTTAGTTGAATTTTAAGTAATTTATGTGTAGATGTATTTATGTGTAGATGTATTTATATAAATTTTAAAGGGAAATAACATTTAAGCTCAATAGTTATCAATTCTAGTTAATACTTTATATTGTAAGTGCATATGCATTAAATTTCATGTAGAGAAAATGTGAATTTTGTGCTGTTTAAAAAATTCAGGCTCACAAAATATGAGAATAAGTGAGGTTTGTGCAGTTTAAAAAAAATTCAGGCTCACTTGAAAATTTAAAATTAAGTTTATAAAATTAATTTTAATTAAAATTTAGTTGAATTTTAAGTAATTTATGTGTAGATGTATTTATGTGTAGATGTATTTATATAAATTTTAAAGGGAAATAACATTTAAGCTCAATAGTTATCAATTCTAGTTAATACTTTATATTGTAAGTGCATATGCATTAAATTTCATGTAGAGAAAATGTGAATTTTGTGCTGATTGAAAGTATACTTTAGCACAAAATGAATTTTGTGCTCTTTAAAAAATTCAGGCTCACAAAATATGAGAACAAGTGAGGTTTGTGCAGTTTAAAAAAAAATTCAGGCTCACTTGAAAATTTAAAATTAAGACTATTTTATAAAACTTCAAAATTATTTTGATCCAATTTATGAAGAACTCATGAACTTGGTTGATAAAGTAATGACAATATTTTGGTTTAAAAATTGTCATTGAAATATCTAAGGTTAAGGGAAGAATTTTTCACACCCCTCAATATCACTTCATATGGAGAATGTGATCGATTTTGTCTCATAAATTTTTTTAAATAGAAATGCAACAATAACAATTATAATATAAACTAAACAAAATGTTGTCCAAATAATTAATTAGTTCAAATAAATATTTTAACTTTAATTTTTTAAATCATTATCAATTATTTTGAACATATCTAAAAAATGTGATAGAAAATTACAATAAAATCATATTAAAGATGATTACTTTTTAGTTTTTTCTACCATTGAATCATTAAGTCTCGTAATATCTCATTTGACCGAATCATTAAACTTATTAATCCAATGGTGGATAAAAGTTTTGTGTATGACGCAGAGCTTGTCTTACTTGTGTAACATAACATTTGTCTATTTCTAATATATCATTTAATAACTATTATCTACTAATCATCTTTGATTTTAAATTCAAAGATTAATGTTTATAAAGTTAAAGTACAATTTAATCTTAATTTAATATATTAAATATTAATATATCAAATGTTGATGCGCAAAGCGCGGACCAATATCTAGTTAACTATAGTGTAGTTAACTATAGTTAACTATAGTGTAGTTCATCGTTTTATTGGTACAATTATAATTCCTTTTAAAGTTGTTTGGTATTTTTATTTATGTTTAAGTTTTTTTTGGTCAATTTTTTTATATTTAGGTTGAATTACCCTTTTGGTCTCCCTATTTTATCTCATTCATGAAATTAGCTCCATATTTCATTTACAATGTGTCATATTTTTAATTTTAAATGATGTGTCAAATAACCTAAAGATATAGATGGCAAATTTAATGCCATTATTTCATTATGTTGAATTAAAAAAAAAACATTACAACATTTAAAAATAAACATTTTATTATAAAACACAAGTTACAAAATTACAAAAATCAGAATTGAATCAAAAAATACCCAAGTTAGAAAGTCATGAACACTAGACACATTTCTTGTAATTTATCCGGTGAATAATCATGTCAGTGGCCAAAGGGATGAGATGAATTGATATTGAGATGTAGAC
>NC_021165.2:65942890-65944397 GCF_000331145.2 Cicer arietinum | reverse complement strand
AAATCACACAAACCCCTTCAAAAGAAAATAAAATAAAAATTGACATTTTCATAATAGTCTAAAATACAAAATAGAAGTGGATATGAACTATGAAGTATGAACGCCTTTGAGGTTAGACATGTCAGTATCCGACACCCGTACGATACCTAAAATAAGTGTTCTAAAAATAAAACTTATTTTTCTTCACTTCAACACATCTTTAACCCCTTGGACACATCTCAAACACAACTACAGGGGTTAAAGATGTGTCAAAGCAATGATGGGGGTTAAAAACATGAAATTTAATTACAACAAGTTTATTTTTTCTGGAAGTAGATGAATCCATGAAGGTGAAAAACTATCATATATGTATCGATGTAGGTGTCCTATATCTTTTAAATTAGTAGTATCGAAGTGTTGGTCGTCTTAGTTGTCCATGTCGCAATCTGTATATCTTTTAAACCATCTTTCATGTCATCCATATAGATTGCTTCAATTTTAAGCACTAAGTCTACGATTTAACACCACATGTAACCAAAATCTGCAATTATGCAGAAAATAGAAGCATGCTTCCTATAAGCATTCAAGATCTAAACTCTAAGTTGTGTTCCTCACAACAATTTCATGACCTTTCCAACTCTCAATACTTCTCTTTAACACATATTCTACTCATTACACATCAATTTAAATGCCAAGCTTGTGCCTGAACAATAGTTCAGTTAATGACAGAACCACATGAGATAAAAGCAGGTTTACTCCACATGAGATACAATGAGAGTATAAGATATTGGCTAGAGCAAATGCAATACAATTTGTAAAATCCCAATCCAACAATATTTCCAAAATAGAACTGTAAGTGAGTATATTAGGAGGTTGAACTTTAGGATGCATCTGATTAACAAACTCCAAATCATATGAGATTCTCCTAAATTTGAGCAAACCATCAATAAGAGAATTGTAAGTTACCATATCAATAATGATTTTTTTGCATTGCATTTTTTTAATCCATTAGAGTGTGGACAAAAGTAACTACTTGGTCATTTGAATCTTCAGTATCACAATCAGAGGCAGTACGCCTTCATCATATTATGTTTCTGAGTCGTGTGTAGAATGTGTCTTTAGAGTCAGTTTCCAGAGTCGTGACTTTTATCATAATTAGATTCATTGACTTTTTATGTTCAGTTGACTTTTTCATGTTGCATCAACTTTTTCATGTGATATCAACTTTTTCATCATAGACATTGACTTTCTCAGAGTCAGACACTTTGGTTTTGTTGGAGGCAAAGTCTGAAAATCAGAGTCAAAAGTAGTGTGAAGTTTAGAGTCAAACTCAATCATCTTCTGGTGTTGAATTACTTATCAGAGGCAACTTAGTAGAGAAAGAGTAGCATTGTATATCAGAGTCAGATGCTTGCCTTTGAGTTGCGTTGTTGAAGGAAGATTATTGGAGCATGTTTCACTTGACTTTACATTCCTATCTTCAGAGGTAAAACCTTAGAGGCTGTTATTTTTGAATTTCGAAAAAAAA
>NC_021165.2:65909948-65930917 GCF_000331145.2 Cicer arietinum | reverse complement strand
TTATTTTGAAAAATATGATAGTAATAATTATAGTTATTATTTTAAATATGAGAGTTTTGATTAAAATTATATTTATCAATGTTAAGGAAAAAATAATATTATGTTAAAATGAGTATTTTGCAGAAAAAGTTTCTAGCATGGATAAGTAAAATAATTATTTATTTTTATAAATAACTTTTAGAAATCCTAAAAAATGAATTTTGGACCAGACGACTTTTACACAACTATTTCCTACTTCTGGGCAACTACATTAAGCAACCATGATTGTTTTTTTTTTTACTCATGCAACTATAAATATATATATATATATATATATTTTTTTTTTTTAATTTTTTATTTTAAAAATCCTAAAAAATATCACTAATTTCAGAATTGTGATTGAAATTATAAATAGTGATATTTTTTTGCTATTTTTAAGTAAAACAAAAGTCATTTTTTGAATAATGAATTAATGTCACTATCTTCTGCTACTACTAATAATACGAAAAGACACAAATATTTGGCATAAAGATTATAGTTAGTATTATATGGCATACACCAAAACTTAATTCTTTAAAACCAATGTACTTCGAATTCTAGTAGAGTTTATAAAATTTATTTACATTATTATCAGTGCAAAATTAAACTTTAATAGAAGACTCAATTATGTGTGAGAATAATGCACT
This sequence comes from Cicer arietinum, assembly GCF_000331145.2. NCBI lineage: Eukaryota > Viridiplantae > Streptophyta > Magnoliopsida > Fabales > Fabaceae > Cicer > Cicer arietinum. The sequence goes on along the minus strand of NC_021165.2, from coordinate 65,930,252 downwards.
CATCAATAATAAATTGTGTCTTTTTAATGAATCTCTATAAAAGAAAGTAATGTTTTCTTTAATATTTAATGTGTTTTTTTTTAATTTAAATGTCAAGTTATTTAGCAAAATCAATTATTTAATTATTATTATTATTATTTAAAATAGTCAATTATTTAATTATTGGTATTTATATTTTATGTCAACTTAGTTATTTAATAAGATAAAATTGTGGTTCCAAAAAACAATCTCAAGCGATAACGAGAGATGTAAGTGAGTTTGATACAAACATGAAAATTCGAAGGTTTTGTTTATCGCAGCCACTGCAACCACAACAAACAATGTTTTTGTTTTCAACTAGGTCAAGGTTTGTTTCTCTTTTCATTCCCAAAAAGTTTCTTCCTTTTAATTTCATTCCCTCCTTTTGCTTCTCAGCTTCAACCCTATTCCCTCAATTCAATAATCCTCATCTTGACAATTCCATTTCATTGTTCAATTCTTTGCTCCGTAAGAATCCTACCCCACCACCCATTGAATTTGGCAAGATTTTAGGTTCCATTGTGAAAGCTAAGCATTACTCAATTGCTATTTCCCTTTTTCAACAAATGGAAATTAGGGGAATTAACCCTGACTTTGTAACTTGCAGTCTCTTAATCAATTGTTTTTGCCAATTAGGTCATATCACTTTTGCTTTCTCTGTTTTCTCAAAGATTCTCAAAAGGGGTTATCACCCAAATACAATAACTTTGAATACACTCATCAAGGGTTTTTGTCTCAAAGGCGAGGTTCATAAAGCATTGCACTTTCATGACAAGGTGGTAGCACAAGGATTTCAGTTGAATCAAGTTAGTTACGGGACTTTGATCAACGGGTTATGTAAAGTTGGAGAAACAAGAGCAGCTCTAGAGTTGCTGAGACGAGTTGATGGGAAATTGGTTCAACCTAATGTGGTAATGTACAGCACGATTATTGATAGTATGTGCAAAGATAAACTTGTTTCTGATGCTTGTGATTTATATTCTGAAATGGTTGTCAAGAGAATTTCTCCTGATGTTGTCACTTACAATGCACTAATTAGTGGCAAAGAAGGAATTGATTTGTTTAATAAAATGACAATGGAAAACATCAACCCAAATGTGTATACTTTTAATATATTGATTGATGCTTTTTGTAAGGAAGGGAAGTTGAAAGAAGCTAAAAATGTGTTTCTTGTGATGATGAAAAATGACATAAAGCCAGATATTGTTACTTACAGCTGTTTAATTGATGGATATTGCCTCGTTAATGAAGTGAACAGGGCTAAGAGTATATTCAACATTATGGCCCAAAGGGGATTGGCTCCTGATGTTAAGAGCTACACTATCATGATTAATGGACTCTGTAAGATTAAAATGGTTGATGAAGCCATGAACCTCTTCAAAGAAATGCAGTCCAGAAAATTTTTTCCCAATGTTGTAACTTACAATTCCCTCATTGGTGGGTTGTGCAAATTGGGGAGAATTACATATGCTTTGGAGCTTGTCATTGATATGCATGATAGGGGCCAACCACCTAATATATATACTTACAATTCTATATTGGATGCTTTATGCAAAAGCCATGATGTTGACAAGGCAATTGCATTATTGAAAAAATTTAAAGACTTGGGTATTCAACCAAATATGTGCACATATAATATTCTTCTCAATGGATTGTGTAAAAGTGGACGAATAAAGGATTCACAAAAGATTTTTGAATATCTTTTGGTCAAAGGCTACAATCTTGATGTCTATGCATATACCATTATGATACAAGGGTTTTGTAACAAGGGCTTGTTGGACGAAGCGTTGGATTTGTTTTCAAAAATGAAAGACAATGGCTGCATTCCAGATGCTTTAACTTATGAAATAGTTATTCATTCCCTCTTTGAAAAATATGAAATTGAAAAAGCGGAGAAACTTCTTCGGGAAATGATTGTGAGAGGTCTTCTTTAAGACAGAAACTAGGTGAGATATTTTTCTATTTAAACTTTATTATTTTGAATCAATGTTTCAACATTAATTTATCATTTCAATCAATTTTGTTATGTGTGTTTATACTTCACAAATTGGTAGATTGGTGAGTTCCAACTTGAAAGAAATTTGTAGAATATTAAAATTATTGTTGTCTTATGTGTGTTGGTTTTTTTTTTTTTTTGTATTAACTGGATTACATAGCTAATACATTTAACAATAGTAAACATCTTGATGGTTAACTATATGATAAAAATTGCATTTCAATATTCATTGAGACCGAGAGGATGAATCAGATAGTCTTGTTGTGATTAGTGCAGAGAAAATCAATATTCATTTCAATATCTTGATGGTTAACTGTATTAGTGTTGTTGTAACTATTCTTTTTGATTCATTGCTGCCATTCCTGATATACTGCTTTGGAATCTTTACAAATACAAAGGCAGAATACATGTAAAATCTGATGGGGATTATGGATATAAATTAGCTTGTTTAGGCCTAAAAGCAAGGTCCATAATATTTAGGGGAAAAGGGTTAGTTAGTTAGAGAAGTAGAACATTGTGAATACTGATTGTAAAATTCTCAATACTAGTATTTATAGTTCCTTTTTTCAACTGTTTTGTTTATCCCTTATCCTTTAAATGGGTTAAATGTTAAATGAACATCATTTAGATTCACAGTATTTATAATTTGGAAGGTGTATCGTATTGAGATCAAATGTTCCTCATTGTATAGATTACAATGAGAAGCATATTAGAGATATAATTATATTCATTTGTTTCTGCATTTCCTATTGACAAATAAATTTCCAATTGATTTCTGTTTCCTTTTACGGAACCTCGAATGATTGCCAATGCATTTGTGGTAGTCCTGTCTTCTGTTGTTTGTCTCCTTTTCTGTCTAAATATATCGAGAACTTGGTTCGGACTCAGGACATATATCTTACCAGGATGTGAGTCTAATTCAGCAGATATATCTCACGAAACTGATTATTGTGTTGAATGTTGCAAATTTCAATATAAATAGTCAAAAACTCTAAACATTATAGGTATCTTAATGCTATGAATTCATGGGATTGTAAAGAACAAAATAAGTCAAATTAACTGAAGTTCCTGGTTCCAGACCTAGGTTTGTCCATGATGCAGTCACTCTTGCTTTCGATGAACTCCTATTCCATAAGACCATTGCTAACTTGTTATAACTGAGAGGGCCTGCCCAAACCTGCACATGTGCTTCAAGAAGTGTTAGAAATTAAGATATCATCTTAGAATATCTAATATAATGTTGGAGTATCTTAGTTTCTCTCGTAGGATCTGTTTCTAATCTTAGAGTATCTTAAATTATCTTGTTAGATTAGTTTTCAAATTACTTAGTTATTATAAATTTATAATTATTATTTTTCCTGATTTCGCTATTTATTTAGGATTATAAGTTTAATATCCTTATAGATAGGGGTTAGTCTGTTTATCTTCAACAAGTTTTATGAAGAAATTTCCCACTACTAACACAAGTGCATTTCTCTCCAAGGAAACATCTATTAGTTATAGTATCTAGTATCTACATATTTAAGTGACAAGCTATGGAATACAAATACTAACATAGACATAAGACACGAAACATATATTTACACGTCGACACCGATAATAATTTGAGAAAATGAATTACCTCCAAATCATCATTATTTTTCACCTTCTTCCCTTGAACTCCTAGTTTGTCTGCAAAACCACAAGGTTATTAGTATTAAAAGCATTGATTGTTAAGAGATGTTTGAGGATTTTTTAGTCTAATCCTTCCTTGATTTACTGCAATAACTTCTGAGTTGCTTAGTAGTTTCTTTGTAGTGTCGTACAGTTCTCTAATGTCACAACCAATCAATGAAGGAGCCTATATATGCAAAGGAAAAGTTATCTTACAAATCACATTTTCCGTAGAGGTCTCAGCAAATTATTGTAAATAGAGTAATCAAAACAGAAAATTTTTGTCGTCAGGTTCGAAACTGAGTACAAGATAATGAAATTCTTTGAAATAGATTGTATTTAAATATCTCCTGTTGTTCTCCAACTGGATATCTATTTAGTTGGTTTGTATATGCAATTTGAAAACCACATATATACCTTTCTTTGGGGTTTATATCATTATTATTATATCCTTTAAAATGTATACTTGCACCCTTATTACTTGTTTCTTTGATTTTAATTAAGAACCAGGGTCTTTTGTTTCAAGTGACAATGATATCAATTCATTGAATCATGATTTTAAATTACGATTGTTGTCGCTGTAGCGCTATAAATTTTTAAATTGCAGAAAAATGCGGTCTAAATTATAGTTGCAATGTCGTTAAAACGGTAGTTGGGTAACACAATTTAAAATCATGTCTTGAATATATTTTTAGTGAAGAACTCATGAACTTGGTTGATAAAGTAATGACAATATTTTGGTTTAAAAATTGTCTTTGAAATATCTAAGATTAAGGGAAGAATTTTTCACACCCCTCAATATCACTTCATATGGAGAATGTGATCGATTTTGTTTCGTAAAATTTTACGCTGTCAATTAATTACCAAATATTTTTTGTATGACATTTAAGATATAATATGATTTAAGTTAAATATTTTTAATAATCCAACAAATGTGATTAATTGATACTTTATATTGTAAGTGCATATGCATTAAATTTCATGAAGAGAAAATGTGAATTTTGTGCTGATTTGAAAGTATACTTTAGCACAAAATATGAATTTTGTGCTGTTTAAAAAATTCAGGCTCACAAAATATGAGAACAAGTGAAGTTTGTGCAGTTTAAAAAAAATTCAGGCTCACTTGAAAATTTAAAATTAAACTATTTTATAGAAATGCATTAATAAATTCAGGCTCATTATAAATGCATTAATAAATTTTATAGAAGAAAAATGAATAGAAATGCAACAATAACAACGATAATATAAACTATACAAAATGTTGTCCAAATAATTAATTAGTTCAAATAAATATTTTAACTTTAATTTTTTAAATCATTATCAATTATTTTGAATATATCTAAAAAATGTGATAGAAAATTACAATAAAGTCATATTAAAGATTATTACTTTTTAGTTTTTTCTAATGTGCATAGGTAAAACTATCTTGCATAGGTAAAGATTATATATATTTAAAACAGACTCCCATGTCAATTCTCATGCCACCTCATAGTATTTCTTCCACATGTGCAAACATATCCCACTCAACAAAAAAGCTTATGTGTACGCCTTAGAGAGTTCTCTTGTGTTTTTATGTTTCACCTCATTTTTTCTAATTAGTTTCTAAATAGTTTTTTTCCTCTTTTAATCCCTCTAATCCTTAATTTTTTTAATGACTTCCTCCAACAATTTCTTCTTCCCTCTTGTGTACGTCCCAATCATTTGCCATCCTCGCAAAATCATCTTCTTCTTCGAAATTACCGACTCTACTCCAAAGGTACACTGAAAGGGGTATAGGTTGGTTCGTTGCAACAACAAAAATTCTTCTCTTTGTCTATTTCTAATTTTGGTGTCATGTTCACCTCATTTTTTTCTACTTAGTTTCTAAATAATTTTTCCTCTTTTAATTCCTCTAATCCCTAATTTTTTTAATGACTTCCAGTCATTCGCCATCCTCGCAAAATCATCTTCTTCTTCGAAATTACCGACTCTACTCCAAAGATACACTGAAAGAGGTATAGGTTGGCCAAAGATACACTGAAAGAGGTATAAGTTGGTTCGTTGCAACAAAAAAAATTCTTCTTTGTCTATTTCTAATTTTGGTCTATTATATATATTTAAAACAGACTCCCGTGTCAACTCTCATGCCACCTCATAGTATTTCTTCCACATGTGCAAACATATCCCACCTCAATAAAAAAGCTTATGTGTACGCCTTAGACAGTTCTCTTGTGTTTTTATGTTTCACCTCATTTTTTCTAATTAGTTTCTAAATAGTTTTTTTCCTCTTTTAATCCCTCTAATCCCTAATTTTTTTAATGACTTCCTCCAACAATTTTTTCTTCCCTCTACTGCAAAGGTACACTGAAAGAGGTATAGGTTGGTTCGTTGCAACAACAAAAATTCTTCTCTTTGTGTATTTCTAATTTTGGTGCCATGTTCACCTCATTTTTTTCTACTTAGTTTCTAAATAATTTTTTCCTCTTTTAATTCCTCTAATCCCTAATTTTTTTAATGACTTCTCAGTCATTCGCCATCCTCGCAAAATCATCTTCTTCTTCGAAATTGCCGACTCTAGTCCAAAGATACACTGAAAGAGGTATAGGTTGGTTCGTTGCAACAAAAAAATTCTTCTCTTTGTCTATTTCTAATTTTGGTGCCATGTTCACCTCATTTTTTTCTACTTAGTTTCTAAATAATTTTTTCCTCTTTTAATTACTCTAATCCCTAATTTTTTTAATGACTTCCCAGTCATTCGCCATCCTCACAAAATCATCTTATTCTTCGAAATTGCCGACTCTACTCCAAAGATACACTGAAAGAGGTATAGGTTGGTTCATTGCAACAACAAAAATTATTCTCTTTATCTTTTTTTAATTTTGCTGTCATAAATTCAATTATATTCTGTACAATCTTTGAAATCAATTTGGCTCATAGTGACTTAATGTTATGTATAGTTTCTTACATGACATTCTATCACTGCGACTATCCAGGAAATCCAAGTTGGGATGGGACCAGCCGGCAAATTTCGCTACCCATCATACCCAAAGCAAAATGGTACATGAAAAATTCAAGGAATTAGTGTTTTTCAATGTTATGACAAGGTATATTTATACATCAATATTTTTTCCATCTCTCTTCTAAACTCTTTTCCTTCTTTAGTTGTTTTTAAGTGTCACTTTGCTTTGTGTGTCTCATATTCTTAGTTTTACTAATAATATTATAAAATAATTTATAATTTATTATAAAATAACTTATAAAATAATTTGATAATAATATAAATTATAAATTATTATCAAATTGTAAAATAATTTATAAATTATAAATTTATTATAAATAATTGTAAAATAATTTTATAATTTATAAATTTATAAAATAATATTATCATTGAGAGGAGGATTGAAGGGGATTAGACATTGAGAGAATGATTGAGATGAGAGAAAGGAGAAGAGGTATTGAGAGGAGGATTGAAGGAGATTAGACATTGAGAGAATGATTGAAATGAGAGAAAGGAGAAGAGGTCCACATCAGCTAAAACCTGATGTGGGAAATATTTGTATAGGTGGATGAAATAGAATGAGGTGGCATTCGGGGATGAGGTGACATTTGGGAGTCTGTTTTAAATATATATAATAGATGTACAAAAATCTTTTTGAAAGATCGAGTGAAAGGTAACTTGTGGAAATCTTTTCTAGGTAAAAAGGTAATACTTTTGTAATATATCAACATTGATCTGAAAAAATTGTGTGAAAATCAAGAACGATCTTGCTTTGAGTACTTAGTGGAAAATCTCACAATTGTGATAAGTTAAATCTCTTTGTGATATGAGAGTTATATCTCTTCCCTTATCTCTATTTATTTTTTATCTCCTAATCAGATTTTCTATAGATAAGTTAAATTGTGTGTTTTCACTAATCAAGAACGTTATTCGTTTATAACCAAGATCAATCTTAAGTTAAATATTTTGAGTTTGAACATGAATTTTTAAAAATGAACAATTACAATTCATATCCCATTCTTTGTAATTGACATCAACATCATATTCAAAGACATTGTATCCTTGTTAATCATTTCGTCAAAAAATTGCAAGAGTTCTTTCAACTTTAATAAACTTTAAATATTTATCAATCCACCCAGTTAAGCCTTTTATATATTTTTTATAGTCTTAACCAACTATCTTCAAATCATAACACTCTTGTCATTTAATCATATTATATTTTATCACATATACAAACTTTTACGTAATGTTACCTTTTACTATATTTAATAAGCAATTCAATTTAAAATTCTAATTTCTCTTTTAATATATCCAAGTCCAAGATAGAATTCATTGAATACATTAAACATATATTACTACAAGCTAACAAAAAACATGATCATAAAAGTTTCTCATAATCAATTATTATAAGGTAAGACCAAACATGTAAGTTACTATTCCTTAACTAATAAAAATGCATTTCAATTCTATTAAAGAAACAATTTCTTCTAAGTTATCTTATAACTAATACATACATCATAAATTGTATTTGTTAAAATCTCAAGTTTCATATTTAAATATATCACACGATAAATCTAAATAAGTATCACAATAAAAAATAAACTATAAATCAAAATCATTATTGTTTTCTATAATTTTTCATTATAGACATTTATCAACTTACAATAATTCAAAATATAATCAAATCGTTTTTAATATCAGGTAAACAATAAATAATCACTCTCATACTAACTATATAATATAAGATTATTGATTATACATGTAACCGTTTCTTACATGAAGCATCTGCATCATTAATAAACATACTTTATATTACCTTTTAAATGATAAAAACAGAAATTTAAATTGCATATAAATTATAATATTGCTACAATGGTTCATCAGTTTGTCATTCAAAATTTTAGTATGTTTCAATACAATATATTAGATTGAAATTTAATTCTTTCCTTCACTATTTGTTGATTATGAGATGCATTATATACATAAAAAAATAGCACAAAAAACAAAATCATAGTATACGCGTGGCCCTTCCTACAAGAACTTGCTCCTTGATCCTCCAAACAAATTAATCCCATATCCACATTGATATGCAACACTTTAATCTCGTTCCCTATGGCAAGATGTGATTTATAGTTGTAAGCGATACAAAGAGCAATTTCTAGTTGAAATGTAAATTAATTATCAGTGCAGTATATCTCAAATAAACATCAAATGTTATTGATACATTAGTTAGGTTAGGCATCTCTCTCACCTTTCATTTCATTCTCATTTACTGATAACAAATCACAATCTGCATGCCAGGTAGTAACTGTATGTGTGTTCACAAATCACAATTTAAGGTTTTAAAATAAACCCTTTTTACCAACTTCTCATTGTCTCCCATACTTTTTCCTCTATAAAAGCCAACTCCTAAAATCTCATCAATGCATCAAACTAGTACTTACTCATTGCCACTACATTTGCAAAACCATCATAACTTTAATCTATCAAAACCAAAATGATGTTGAAGAAGCAATCTCATATCTTATCTTTTTCAATAGTAATACTATTTTCTCTATTGTATTCCACAACAACTACTTTATCTCAATTATCACCTGCTAATGCTCCAATACAACCTACACTACCGGGTGCGGCTCCACCAGCCGCATCCCCGAAACCATTGGTTCCGTCATTACCACAATCACCGAGTGATTCGACACCTGACACTTCATCAGTTGATATCGTCGGAATACTAAGACAAGCAAAATCATTCAACGTATTCATTCGTCTAATGAAAACAACACAATTGATAAACCAACTGAATTCACAACTATTAACAACAAAATCAGGAGGGTTAACAATTCTTGCACCAGATGACAGCGCGTTCTCAGAACTAAAAGCAGGGTATCTGAACTCTCTATCAGACGGACAGAAATTGGAACTATTACAGTTTCATGTAATATCAGAGTATGTATCTAGCTCTAATTTTGATACTCTAACCAACCCTGTCAGAACACTCGCTGGAGCCAAACCTGGAAAAGTAGAACTCAATGTCATAAGTTATGGTGGAAATGTCAACATATCAACAGGGGAAGTCAACACAACAATAAGTGGCATTATATATACTGACAAACATCTTGCTATTTATAAAGTTGCCAAAGTGCTTCTTCCTACGGATTTCTTTGCCGTTGCTAAGGCGCCAGCAAAGGCGAAGGGACCTTCTTTGGCGCCGGAACCTTCAGCATTGACTCCAAAAGCTGATAAGGGGAAGCCATTATCACCAGATTCCTCAGATTCGTCTCAAGATAAGCCTGCAAATGATAACTCTGGTACTGTGAAAATGAATGTCTGTGGAAAGTGGATTTCTCTTATTGTTGGAGTAGTTCTCGTGACTATAATGCAAAAATAAATCAGAATGTGATTACTGATTTGGATTTGATTGTCAACTTCGTAGCCAAAAGTACTGTTCTATTAATTCAAGAATTTTATGCGATGTGTTATTAAAATAATGGAGAACGGAGTGAATGTTGGATTGCTGGTGATGAGTTTATCAAACTGAATTAGGGGTTCTGAGATTGTTGTATCTATGAATTTATTAAGCAAGAGTATTATGGTGTCATTCTATGGTGAATTTTTTATTTTTATTTTTACTTGCTAATATATGGGGTCGAGGATGGGGTTTGGGCTCATTTAAAATGAATTATTCCCGTTAAAGATTCAAGAATAAAATCAACTATGAATGATCAAATGAATGGTGAATATTACTTGTACATGCATTATCCGTCTTTGGTGGTTATAATAACAACAATTGATTCATTCACTTTAGTAACATGTCAATTGACATGAACCACATTTAACTTATGGTTATTAATTTTTAACTATTATTTGTTTAAACCGAGTAGTACATTTCATTTAAAATTCACAAAAAACAATTATGAGGTTCATAGTTCGAACCTATTAGAGTAACTAACTAAGCTTGGTAAATGTATATAAGCTTCTCTTGTAATGTAAGAATCAATATTATGAAATATACAAAGTGTATAACTCTCAATGAATAAGAAACTGAGTTTCTATTAAGTTGTTTCATACAATTCTATTCTAAACATGATGTCACAAAGCTTTGGTTCTTAGATCTAACTCTTTCTTTTCCTGTTTTTTTTTTTTATATTGTTTTTTCTTCGCTTCATTTCATTTGGCTGCATCATTGACTCATCGTTCCTCATGTTGAACTCTGATTCTTTTTTAAGTTCCGATCACGAATCACTAGATAATTCACCTAAACGATCCAAGATGGATCATTCCCTGCATCACCTTCCTTTCAAAGGCCCACACCCATTTATTCATACACTTTCCATCAAATTATCAGGCAAGAATTATCTGCTATGGAATCAACAAATCGATGGCGTTATTACTTTCATAAGCTCCACCACTTTGTCGTACAACCAAATATTCCCCATAAATTTGCCTCTGAAGCTTATTGTGTTCTGAACCAGGTCACTGATGAATATCAATCTTGGTTAGTCGCCGATCAAATGTTGTTTACATGACTTTTATCTTCTCTTTATGAAGAAATTCTCCCCCGAGTAATTGGTTGCAAGCATTCATGGGAAGTCTGGGAAAAGATCCACAAATATTTTCACTCGCATTTGAAGGCTAGGGTTCATGGGATTAGGCTTTTTTATTTCCACTAATCAAATGTTGTTGTTGTAATTTTGAAAAATCATTCTATAAATGATAGTTACAACTACGGTTTTAACAAAACATTGTTTGAAAAAAAAAACATTGTATAAGGCAAAGGAAATGCCTTGGTTCCACACGAATAGAAAACTGTTATCGTAGATTTCATCAACAATTTTTTTACATTAAGCAACATTTTTGGTGTGTTGTAGTAGGGACAAAATGTTGCAGTGTTTTCAAAACTAAGTGCAGACCATTGTCCACGTTTTGTTAGGTTTGGTTGAAACTGTTGATTTGAAAAAGTCTCACATTACTTGAAATTGTAAAGGGAGAAAGATCTCAAGACTATATATATGATTCTAATTATTCATTACAATTTGCACTAGTCAAAAATACTTTAAACTTATATCCGATTCTTTTCTCTAATACTCTTGTGTTAGAGTATCGCAAGATGTAGTTCAAATATTTGATTTGAAGAGTGTGAGAGAAATCTATGTGTTTATAATAATTTTCACATGATATTATTCTCTGGTTGTCATTAGACAACAGTCGTGAATGGGTAAGACATACATTGACTAATAATCAACTAAATGTTGAATACATAAGAGTGGTGACCTATATACCTAATGTCAGAAGGTTTTGAGTTAAAATGTGGTATAAAGGTTTCTTGTGGATCTTAGAATATTTTAGCCAAATCTCTTTTCTATACTTCATTTTCTTTTTCTGTCGCTTCCTATCACATCACTTTCACTATTTCTCTCTATCAAAAGTGATCCGACTAAATTATTTTTCAATTAACTTTTTTGATTTGTGAGTGTGTCCAACTATTTTCAATTTGGGTTGGTGGCCATATAAGATTTACTTGCGGCAACAATGTATATTGTTTGTAACAAATTTTCTTAAAGCATATTAACAAACTTGGAACTACAATGATTTGATTTATTGTTCAAAAGTCGAATTTGAATCTGTATATTACAGGTTGGAATTCTGCTAAATGTAAGACCTTTCATTTTTAAATCCTAAATTAAACAATTTTAAGATATTTTGTGTGAATTTCTTAAGTTTTTAGCCCAATTTTTGGTATTTTTTAAGTTAAATGGCAAAAATATATTTTTGGAGATCCGATTAAAATTATTTGTCGATGAATAATTTTAATTATTTACGGAGAATCTTTTGGCGAAGAAATTTTTTCTAAGATGCAGCGTTTTTCAGATAAATACATCTACCGAATTGAATTGCGGCGAGACTGGATATTTTTCTGAAAAAGTGGTTTGAGATGTGATGTGAGGTGTCAGAGGTATATGATATCAAATATATATGGTGTCCTGGAAAACATGGTAAATCATTACCCAGCCTCTCGCGATTCTTCTTCTCCTTCCTCTATTTTGAAAGGTGGGTTTCAAAAAAACCGTCAAACATAAACCTTTATTTATCTTCTAGATCTAAGCTCCCTTTCGAGAAGTGACAGAAGGGAAAGTTACTCATTTCCACGCTACGGTGCTAGTGAGCCAGTTTTCGAAGCGACGACGCGAGCAGAAGTTTTACCAAAAATAATTGTGGTGTCGTAAACGGTTGTTAAAGCGATAGTTAAGGTAAAGGTCCCTTCCAAACTTTTAGACTGCATATAGGATTCTATATGTGTATTTGTGGAGGTGGAAATTTGTGAGATTTGTGTGTGAAATTGTGGAAAATGAATTTAATGTGATTTATGTGTGTTTGTAGAGATGGAATTTGGTGGCTTATGTGTGAAAATGTGGAGTTTTGAAATTGGGTGATTTATGTTTGAATTGTTGAAATTTAATTGAGGTGCTATATGCGTGTTGTGGAGTTTGAATTGATTAAATTTGATGCGATTGAGTTACGTAATGAGTTATTTTTAAATAAATGAGTTTTAACTGAAGTTCAAATTTTACAAAAAAAAATTTAGAGTTGTTAAAGGTGTGAAAAAGTTTAAATTTTAACTAAGTTAAAGAGTTTGAGCAAAAAGATAGATTGAAATTAAGAATGGTTAGAGTTTAAAATGTTACTCTTTAATCACTCCTTGACTGAGTTTAAAAAGAAAAAAGTTTAGAGTAATTTATTAACTCAAAAAATTCGGTGTTTTAATAGTCGAGTGTGTGTATGTGAGATTTGGACAATATTTGTTTTATTTAGTTTTAACTAAATAATGTAGATTTATTTGGTTTTAAAAGTTTGATGTGTAAAAAAGATATAATTTTGAGAATTTTGTTGTGGTCGGATAAATTTTAGCTGTGAACAAATTGTTATAAATATTTATGTTTATGTAGTTAGCTCCTTGAATCTCGAAAAGGAATCGAGACTGTTGGCACCGAGTTAGCGGTTGGGAAAACTCTGATATATTAATGTTGTTGTAGTGATTAAGTTTTGATGTGATTATGTATTCTAACTGATAATATGTGTGTTATGAATTTTATTGAGGAAAATATGTTGAGTATACTATGTGATAAGTTTAAAAAATCGTTAGTGTTAAATGAGTATTAAAAATGGGGAATATTTTAATAGCTGCATTTACTTAATGATTGTGGTGAAAAGAGTGAGAGTATGCTCATGCATTTCATAGCTTGTGATGATTGTGATAGGTCACAGTGTTAGTGGTGACCGCGATGGGCCACAGTGTTAAGTGGTGACCGTGATGGGCCACGAAGTTAAGTGTTGACCGTGATGGGCCACATGGTGGTTCCATGGGATAGTTTGTCCATCTTATCCTTACGAGGATTTAACTGATATGTAAGGTTCGTGACAGGCCTCTAGTAAATCGTGTTGATCTGTGATAGATTGCACTTTGGTAATTAGTGCTGGTTTGTGAGAGGCTGCATTCTAGAATATGTTGATCTGTGAGCGATTGCACGCTAGTAAATCGTGTTGATCTGTGAGAGATTGCACATTGGTAATTAGTGTTGGTCTGTGAGAGACTGCACTCTAGAATGTGTTGATCTGTGAGCGATTGCACTCTAGAAAATCGTACTGATCTGTGAGCGATTGCATGCTAGTAAATTGTGTTGATTTGTGAGAGATTGCACCTTGGTAATTAGTACTGGTTTGTGAGAGGTTGTACAATTATGATTTATGCCCCTTCGAGGAAGGCTTTTGTTTGAAAATTCCGGAATCATGCGCATTGACATATACACATTGCATTAGGGTGCTTGGCACGCGAGTCATGTTTGTTATACTATGATGATTGTATATACATAATCGGTTGTTGTTTGTTATTATGCGGTGATTGCTTTGAGGTGTGAATTTTGGTTGATTAAGTTTCGATGTAATTATGTGTTCATAATTGATGTTATGAATGTTTTATGTGTGATTGAGGTGTGAATTTGTGGAGATTAATTTGGTGTGAATTATGTGTTCATAATTGATATTATGAATGTGTGAAGTGTTAATTGATTCAGAGCCATTTTAGAATTGAAAATATGCATTTTTCTTAGTTGTATTCGGCTACGCTAGTGCTGTATTCGAATACGACATTGCAGTTTTGTTAAAAACTTCATTTTCGACTTTGTTTATGCATTTTTGACATATGAAAACCCTTTCAATGAGTATGCTAAGATGAAAGGTTATTTTGTGCATTTAAAATTTAAATGCTAAGTGATATTTATTAATTTCGGTTGGTGTCCCTTTACAATTACTGTGGAATTTGGGCTTTGCCCTCAAATGAGAACCGAGGTCGCCCTACCGATTAGTACCCTGGCGACGGGAACGTAGTTAGACATATATGACCGATGCTGTGTCAGGAGGAACTTGCGTGTTGCGTGGAGATCACCGGGTTATTATAGTTTTAGTAGTATGATCATATTAGTTTGGTTGTATATGGACTAGATGTATTTCTTTTGCGATTGTAATTATTTTATTTTGGGAAGACTATACCTATAACTTATATTGTCAGTTTGACTTTTGTTTTGGTAGGTCCATGTTCCATTTTTTTTATGTGACTGTGGGGGAAGATAAAAATTCTTGGGACAGTACTTTTGTACAGGTGTCTACCGAGAATATCCCAGGGATATGAGCTATGTTTGATAGGTCTCATAGCCCCATTGTATTTCTCTATTTAATTACTTTGAATTTTAATCCCAAAAACTATTTTAGGTTGTTGGTAATTATGATATAATTACTTATGACTTTTGTCGTTTGCGTTACAACTTAATATTTTATCCAAAAGTATTTTATTGATTTATGAATTTAAATTGGTTTGAAAAAATATAAATACACTTAAGCCGTTAAAAAATCGAAGCGTTACGCTAAATATCATTGGATTAAAACAACTGTAAATTTTTTACAAGTACTTAATGGATTCTAAAAGTTTCTCCATCTTGAATTGATAGACCATCTCCTCATCTAAATGAAAAAAACATAACAATATTTGTTATATGTTATTATATTAGAGTGTTAACAAGACACTCTCCAACTTCCACTTTTTAATACACTTTTACATAAATTTCATTAAATTATGTAAGTTCCATATAAAGTTAGAGAGACTCATGTAAATTTTAATCGATTAAAGAGATTGTGTTAGAAAATGTATGATAAGTAATGTTTTCTAGTATTACTCTATTAATTACTGCCTAATCCTATTTATAAAATAATTTTTGAATAATTTTTTTGACTCTATTTGTAAAACAAAAGTTAAAACTTTCAAAGTACAATTATTATTAAAATTACTTGTATACCCTTGTTTAAAATGTTATTCTTCTTAAGTATTATTAATATGTATTTATTGTGTACAGTTTTTAATCCAAAATTAAAACAATAAATAAATACATTGATTTTGATATTTTTCTATTTTATTTTTTCTCTTATAAATAGGACAAGAGAGGTAACACTAACACTGAAAAAACATATCAACATGAGATATAATTATTTTTAAAACATAAACAAAACCCACCCACATTGAGAAGGATCATTGAAAGCAACACAAATGTCACTTTTAGCTAAACGGACAATTGACCATTAATTTGAGCCTATAGCTGTCCCAAATGATGTACTACTATATACATTCCCCTCAACACCCTTTTGCACTGTTAAAAGTTCTCTTTATAGATTGCAACAACTAGCCTAGTAAAAACACCAAATATATTATTTTGAGAAAGAACACCAACATTCACTAAAATTAAATATTTGTGATGAAAGAATTAATGGTGTAGCCTTCAATCATGTATACACTCGTCGATGCTACACTTGAATTTCCTTCCAGCTAGCAACTTTAAGTTCACAAATCACAATTTGATATTTTCAAACAAAACATTTCACCTACCTCTAAATATTCTCTCTACCATACTTACTTCCTTGTTCTATAAAAACCTTTGTCCCACATATCATCAATGCACCAAGTACTCATTGCAACTACAATTTCTACCATTTGCATTCATTTGCAAAAGTCACCAAAGGCCTTATAACATTAATTCATCAAATCCAAAATGATGTTGAAGAAGCAATCTCATATCTTATCTTTTCCAATAGTAATACTATTTTCTCTATTGTATTCCACAACAACAACTTTATCTCAATTATCACCTGCTAATGCTCCAATACAACCTACACTACCGGGTGCGGCTCCACCAGCCGCATCCCCGAAACCATTGGTTCCATCGTTACCACAATCACCGAGTGATTCGACACCTGACACTTCATCAGTTGATATCGTCGGAATACTAAGACAAGCAAAATCATTCAACGTATTCATTCGTCTAATGAAAACAACGCAATTGATAAACCAACTGAATTCACAACTATTAACAACAAAATCAGGAGGGTTAACAATTCTTGCACCAGATGACAGCGCGTTCTCAGAACTAAAAGCAGGGTATCTGAACTCTCTATCAGACGGACAGAAATTGGAACTATTACAGTTTCATGTAATATCAGAGTATGTATCTAGCTCTAATTTTGATACTCTAACCAACCCTGTCAGAACACTCGCTGGAGCCAAACCTGGAAAAGTAGAACTCAATGTCATAAGTTATGGTGGAAATGTCAACATATCAACAGGAGAAGTCAACACAACAATAAGTGGCATTATATATACTGATAAACATCTTGCTATTTATAAAGTTGCCAAAGTGCTTCTTCCTGTTGATTTCTTTGCCGTTGCTAAGGCGCCAGCAAAGGCGAAGGGACCGTCTTTGGCGCCGGAACCTTCAGCATTGACTCCAAAAGCTGATAAGGAGAAACCGTTATCACCTGATTCCTCAGATTCATCTCAAGATAAGCCTGCAAATGATAAGTCTGGTACTGTGAAAATGAACGTGTGTGGAAAGTGGATTTCTCTTATTGTTGGAGCTGTTCTCTTAACTTCATTGTCTGCATAAACTATTATAGGATTTCAATTTTATTAACGTTTAATATATTAGGTAACATGCTATTAATATTCAAGAGTGTGATGAATTGTTATTATGTAATTGTGAGAAATGAAGGAGTGAATACTATATAATGGTGAATTTATATATCGGAGTGGATTAGGGGTCCCTCTGAATTTATTTATTTATTCTAATATATATATATGAGAATGTTATGCTTTGATTGTTTTCATTTTGCAAGCTTAGTGAATTGTGATATCTTCAGAGGAAGAAATTAATTAATTAAATAGATTACTTTTTTGAATTAAACTTTAAATTTAACGCGTATGTGTCATTCATCTACGTCGTTGTTGTTTCTCTGTTTTAATTAATTATAAATAGATAATTTTCTAAATTTCTACTAAAGAAAGGTAATGTATCAAGACTATAATATATATATATATATATATGCTAAATTACATATGTGGTCCTTTAACTTAATTTCAGGTAACGTTTTAGTCCTTTATCTTTTTTTTTCCCAACTTGGTCATTTATTTTAATTTTAAGTGACAATTTAATATTTTATGTTTTAAAATTTCAACAATGTTATCCTTTTTTATACAAAAATTAAAAAAAAAATTCAATCAAAACTCATAAAATTAATTATATTCTTCAATATAATACAAATTTCATCAAATTCGTAATGCAAATCTTCAAATAAACTCATATTTTCATACTTTATTTGATATTGTTAGGAATAAAGAACTAAATCGGGAAAAAAAAAAGATAAAGGACTAAAACGTTACCTGAAATTAAGTTAAAGGACCACATATGTAATTTAGTCTATATATATATATGACCCGTGACATAATTTTTATAGCCTTATCTCTTTCTACATTAATTATTACTTTCAATCTTATATCATATATAAAAATTTATATCAAGAATAAATGACATAAAAAAAGGAATATCAAATTTATATGGATATTTTTTTTTTTTTTTTTGAAATAGATTTTTAACATCAACAATAAAAGTAACTAAAAATTGAGAGAAAAATTATTTTAAGAATCTTTTTATTATTATAATAAAAAAAGGCATTTGAATGATCTTAAACAAATGAAATAAATATGTATGATACCATAGAAATTTATGTCATGAATAAATATGAGACAAATGATATTATTAATCATAGAATTGATTTTTAGTCACCTTTTAAAAAAAAAATTGTTATAAAAATGATTTGCGTTATATTCAACCATTTAATATATACATAGTGAAACACATGATGTTATAGTGATCTGAAATAGGCAACAAAATGTTTTACTTATCAGTTGTGATGTTCCAAAATAGTTTATATAAATTGTTGCAAACAAATGATAAAAAAGAGAACATTGAAGTAATATTGTAAAATAACGGTGAAGAAGAGTTAAGAGCTACATGATCTATTATCAAGACACAATTCTCTCTTAAAATTAGAAAACCAAATAAAATAAAATTTGAAAACCACTAAAATGAAATAAAATAAAATAAGAGAACATATGATTAAAACTTGTACCAATAAAAATATGTGATTGAGACATGTTGTAGATGGAGCTTCAAATATCCCGTTCTATATTGGAAATTTGGAATAGACTATGTTGTATACCATTATTCCCTTTGTTTTAGGAACTATAAATTGTTGCTTTGAACTCTATTACTATAGATAATATGTGATTGAGACATGTTGTAGACGGAGCTTCAAAGTTCTCGTTCTATATTGGAATAGATTATATTGTAAACCACTATTTCTTTATTTTACAAAATATAAAATGTTGTTTTGAACTCTAATACTATAGATAATTGAAGAAACTATTTTTAGAGTTGGAAATATTGCATGTGGACTATCTAGCTTTGAAGGGGTATCAGGTATATATCTATTATCTATTATCTATTATATATATTTAAAGCAGACTCCCATGTCAACTCTCATGCCACCTCATAGTATTTCTTCCACATGTGCAAACATATCCCACCTCAACAAAAAAGCTTATGTGTACGCCTTAAAGAGTTCTCTTGTGTTTTTATGTTTCGCCTCATTTTTTCTAATTAGTTTCTAAATAGTTTTTTTTCCTCTTTTAATCCCTCTAATCCCTAATTTTTTTAATGACTTCCTCCAACAATTTCTTCTTCCCTCTTGTGTATGTCCCACTCATTTGCCATCCTCGCAAAATCATCTTCTTCTTCGAAATTGCCGACTCTACTCCAAAGGTACACTGAAAGAGGTATAGGTTGGTTCGTTGCAACAACAAAAATTCTTCTCTTTGTCTATTTCTAGTTTTGGTGCCATGTTCACCTCATTTTTTTCTACTTAGTTTCTAAATAATTTTTTCCTCTTTTAATTCCTCTAATCCCTAACTTTTTTAATGACTTCCCAGTCATTCGCCATCCTCGCAAAATCATCTTCTTCTTCGAAATTGCCGACTCTAGTCCAAAGATACACTGAAAGAGGTATAGGTTGGTTCGTTGCAACAACAAAAATTCTTCTCTTTGTCTATTTCTAATTTTGGTGCCATGTTCACCTCATTTTTTTCTACTTAGTTTCTAAATAATTTTTTCCTCTTTTAATTCCTCGAATCCCTAATTTTTTTTAATGACTTCCCAGTCATTCGCCATCCTCGCAAAATCATCTTCTTCTTCGAAATTGCCGACTCTACTCCAAAGATACACTGAAA
>NC_021165.2:65905960-65909604 GCF_000331145.2 Cicer arietinum | reverse complement strand
GGATGGGACCAGCCGACAAATTTCGCTACCCGTGATACCCATAGCAAAATGGTACATGAAAAATTCAAGGAATTAGTGTTTTTCAATGTTATCACAAGGTATATTTATACATCAATATTTTTTCCATCTCTCTTCTAAATTCTTTTCCTTCTTTAGTTGTTTTTAAGTGTCACTTTGCTTTGTGTGTCTCATATTCTTAGTTTTACTTCAATGTAGTATTTGTTGAGTAGCTTACAAAATGCAGTTGAAAAAGTTTGACTCAAATAATTTTAAGCATGTGTAAAAGATGTCTGATATTGAATTGAATTGAGTAAATTAGATCATTTTAAATTTCAGAACACAAATCTGAATGTATTGTAGAAATTTTTCAAATGTTAAATCGATCTTTGTGGTAATTGTGAATTTTTTTATTTTAAATCGGATTTATTAGAATTTTAATTTACAAACATTCAAACTATTATTAATATTGACAAATGAATCATAATCATTAACATTTTGGTTACAAACTATTAACCGTCAAACAATTATAGGTATACAAATAATTGCAAATAAATTACTTTAATTTCATCTATTATATATATTTAAATATTTTTATTTGACTTTTTACTTTGAATATTGGTAAATATATATAATATATAAATATTTAGAAATGATGGACAAAGTCATGTCTCTTTTAATTTTAGTCAGTTTTATTTTACTGAAACTAATTGAATTTAATTAAAAAACAGACTCTCATGTCAACTCTCATGCCACCTCATAGTATATATTTAAAATAGACTCCCATATTTAAAACAGACTCCCATGTCAACTCTCATGTCACCTCATAGTATTTCTTCCACATGTGCAAATATATCCCACCTCAACAAAAAAACTTATGTGTACGCCTTAGAGAGTTCTCTTGTATTTTTATGTTTCGCCTCATTTTTTCTAATTAGTTTCTAAATAGTTTTTTTCCTCTTTTAATCCCTCTAATCCCTAATTTTTTTAATGACTTCCTCCAACAATTTATTCTTCCCTCTTGTGTACGTCCCACTCATTTGCCATCCTCGCAAAATCATCTTCTTCTTCGAAATTGCCGACTCTACTCCAAAGGTACACTGAAAGAGGTATAGGTTGGTTCGTTGCAACAACAAAAATTCTTCTCTTTGTCTATTTCTAATTTTGGTGTCATGTTCACCTCATTTTTTTCTACTTAGTTTCTAAATAATTTTTTCCTCTTTTAATTCCTCTAATCCCTAATTTTTTTAATGACTTCCCAGTCATTCGCCATCCTCGCAAAATCATCTTCTTCTTCGAAATTGCCGACTCTACTCCAAAGATACACTGAAAGAGGTATAGGTTGGTCAAAGATACACTGAAAGAGGTATATGTTGGTTCATTGCAACAAAAAAAATTCTTCTCTTTGTCTATTTCTAATTTTGGTGTCATGTTCACCTCATTTTTTTCTACTTAGTTTCTAAATAATTTTTTCCTCTTTTAATTCCTCTAATTCCTAATTTTTTTAATGACGTCCCAGTAATCCCTAATTTTTTTAATGACTTCTCAGTCATTCGCCATCCTCACAAAATCATCTTGTTCTTCGAAATTGCCGTATCTACTCCAAAGATACACTGAAAGAGGTATAGGTTGGTTCATTGCAACAAAAAAAATTATTCTCTTTGTCTTTTTCTAATTTTGTTGTCATAAATTCAATTATATTCTATACAATCTTTGAAATCAATTTGGCTCATAGTGACTTAATGTTATGTATAGTTTCTTACATGAAATTCTATCACTGCGACTATCCAGGAAATCCAAGTTGGGATGGGACCGGCCGGCAAACTTCGCTACCCATCATACCCAGAGCAAAATGGTACAGGAAAACTTCAAGGAATTAGTGTTTTTCAATGTTATCACAAGGTATATTTATACATCAATATTTTTTCTATCTCTCTTCTAAACTCTTTTCCTTTAGTTGTTTTTAAGTGTCACTTTGCTTTGTGTGTCTCATATTCTTAGTTTTATTTCAATGTAGTATATGTTGAGTAGCTTACAAAATGCAGTTGAAAAAGTTTGACTCAAATAATTTTAAGCATGTGTAAAAGATGTCTGACATTGAATTGAATTGAGTAAATTAGATCATTTTAAATTTCAGAACACAAATCTGAATGTATTGTAGAAATTTTTCAAATGTTAAATCGATCTTTGTGGTAATTGTGAATTTTTTTATTTTAAATCGGATTTATTAGAATTTTAATTTACAAACATTCAAACTATTATTAATATTGACAAATGAATCATAATCATTAACATTTTGGTTACAAACTATTAACCGTCAAACAATTATAGGTATACAAATAATTGCAAATAAATTACTTTAATTTCATCTATTATATATATTTAAATATTTTTATTTGACTTTTTTACTTTGAATATTGGTAAATATATATAATATATAAATATTTAGAAATAATGGACAAAGTCGTGTCTCTTTTAATTTTAGTCAGTTTTATTTTACTGAAACTAATTGAATTTAATTTGTTGTTTTATAATGTTAATTGACATGAAATTAAAGTAATTTATTTGCAATTATTTGTATTTGATGTATACTTATAATTGTTTGACAATTAATATTTTGTAACCAAATTTTTATAAATTTTAGAATTTCAATTTTGAAACCAAAATGTTAATGATTATGATTACTCAATTAATATTAATTTAAGAAATAATGTTTTTAAATTAAAATTATAATATATCCGATTTAAAGTTAAAAAAAATCAAAATTACCACAAAGATCGATTATTAAAATGATAGTGAGAGAAAAAAATAATATTTGTATTTGATTTTTTACTTTGAATATTGGTTAATATATATAATATATAAATATTTAGAAATGATGGACAAAGTCATTTCTCTTTGAATTTTGGTTAGTTTTATTTTACTGAAACTAATTATATTTAATTTGTTGTTTTATAGTTTTAATTGATATGAAATTAAAGTAATTCATTTACAATTATTTGTATTTGACGTATACTTGTAATTGTTTAACAATTTAATAGTTTGTAACTGAATTGTTATAAATTTTAGATTTCGGTTTAGAAATCAAAATATTAATGATTATGATTACTCAATTAATATTAATAATAGTTTTAATGTTTGTAAATTATTAAAATTCTAATATATCTGATTTAAAGTAAAAAAAATTAACAATTACCACAAATATCGATAAGTAAAATGATCGAGTGACAGAACAAACAATATTTGTATTTAATTTTCTACTTTGAATATTGATAAATATATATAGTATATACAAATATTTATAAATTATTGACAAAATTATGTCTTTTTGAATCTTGATCAATTTAATTTTATTGAAATTAAATAAATTTAATTTGTTATTTTATAGTGTTAATTGACATGAAATTAAAGTAATTCATTTGCAATTATTTGTATTTAATGTATACTTAAAATTGTTTGGCAATTAATATTTTGTAACCGAATTGTTATAAATTTTGAATTTTGGTTTTGAAACCAAAATATTAATCATTATGATTACTCTATTTAATATTAATAATAGTTTGAATTTTTGTAAATTAAAATTTTAATTTCTCCAATTTTAAAATAAAAAATTTCACAATTATCACAAAAGATTGATGATTAAAATT
>NC_021165.2:65824495-65900045 GCF_000331145.2 Cicer arietinum | reverse complement strand
TACTCAGCAAGAGGATCATAACTGTAATTATAGCTATTTACAACATCATTGAAAAAATCTGATGCATAAACTTCCAGCCCAGCTTTATGTGCATCTGAGACCAAAGTGGTATGTGGTTGTAGATAAAGACTAACATCTACAGGCCATATGTATTCCTTGGGAACAAGAATTCCGGAAGCAAATGTCTTGATAAACGTAAGATTTTTTAATAGTGAACCATAAGTTTGATTGGTTGATGGGTCTGTATCGTCCTGATTGAGAAACCTGAAGACAAGTTTCGTTATTTTTGGGTTGAAGCGTGTTGTAATACTTCTCAGAAAACCAACCTCGGGCGATGAGATATAACTGACAGGCACACTTCTAGAAACTGAAAGTACATAGCTTCTAATGCTCAACTTGTGCTGTGTGTAGAACGCATCATGCTGCAAAATATCAGAGAAATCAAGAATTAATTTTAGAACAATCAAGGAGATCGACTAAATCATGAGAATGAATTGAATTATACATTCCATTTTCCTGAATATTCAACCCCAGACTTGGTGTTTGTGGCGCCACTGAATTGACTACATCATTGACAGTAACAATTAGATAACCATTGGCATCAAGTAGAGTTGACCGAGAAAATACTCCCTGAGATACTGTCCAACAGTGAAAAAATGTCAAAAACCATAGAAATAAATAACTTCAAAACTCACTAGTATGCCAAACATAGAAAATACCTTAAATCATAAAACACATATATGTCATACAAAAGAATCAATCATTCCACAAAATAACGATAATCTACATCAATAAAAATACATCTTTATCATGACTGAAACTTACAGAAGACATTGGATAAGTCCTTCAAGGTGTAATCCATGGAAAAATAGCCACGGGTGGATACACCATTAACTGAGTAATTCGTAGTTTTATTCGGGATAGCAAATGAAATGTAATTAGAATTTAAAAGGTTGACATTTGGAAGGAAAATCCCAGCTGCATCTTTTGTCAATTGCACATCACACCATAGAGCGACATCCGGTAAGCTCGTTTCTAAGGCCAAACCATAAGCAGCACCACTCGAATCAGGAAATATCCCCGAAAAACCACCTATCCCTGAAAAACCACCATGTGCTATGACCAACGGCGGATTACCTGCAAAACAATCAACAAGAGTAAGTCTGAAGGCCACCTAGCACAGAGTGGAACCAAAAAAGAAAAAGGAAATATAAACAAAAAATAAAGGAAAGAGAGGTGCATGAATCATTGAATTCAAGTACATTTCAAAAATGGAAAATTGTATCAAGTTATGAGATTATATCAAGAATTACATTCAGGTCCAAAAACATCAGTTTTTCATATATTCATTTTGCTTATATTGCATTGAAGAGTCGTATATCTAAATCTATTCATAAACATCTTAACATAGTGGTAAACCATTTAATTAAGCAACATTTATGAGAAGCCAAATCCCTTCTAAGCTCAAATTAACAAATCAAAGTTTAATTATAAACTAAGCTAAGACCCTCCACTTCGTAGCTAATCATAATGATAATCATAAACATTCTTCTTCTACTTAAATATGCAATAAGCAAGTGAAGAAAAAATAACAAAAAAGAAGAAGAAAAAAAATAACACCTACCGGCAAGTGTATTCCAATCATATCTCTTGTTAGTTTGAGCAGAAACAAGAGCTAGAAAGAGAGAATTTAGAAGAAAAGGAAGAAGCAGAGGGAGTATAGCAGCGAGAGCGCGTGGTTTACACATCCCGACAAGTTTGGCGGTTAATGGTGAAGTGATGAAGCAACCAAACCACTGTATATATAAGGTATTGAATTCAAGAAGAAAAACAACATAGCTATTTTTGATCTTCTCTTACTTTCATGAGAATGAATTGAATTATACATTCCATTAACCTGAATATTCAACCACAGACTTGGTGTTTGTGGCGCCACTGATTTGACTACATCATTGACAGTAAGAATTAGATAACCATTGGCATCAAGTAGAGGTGACCGAGAAAATACTCCCTGAGATACTGTCCAACAGTGAAAAAATGTCAAAAACCATAGAAATAAATAACTTCAAAACTCACTAGTATGCCAAACATAGAAAATACCTTAAATCATAAAACACATGTATGTCATACAAAAGAATCAATCATTCCACAAAATAACGATAATCTACATCAATAAAAATACATATTTATCATGACTGAAACTTACAGAAGACATTGGATAAGTCCTTCAAGGTGTAATCCACGAAAAAATAGCCACGGGTGGATACACCATTAACTGAGTAATTCGTAGTTTTATTTGGGATAGCAAATGAAATGTAATTAGAATTTAAAAGGTTGACATTTGAAAGGCAAATCCCAGCTGCATCTTTTGTCAATTGCACATCACACCATAGAGCGACATTCGGTAAGCTCGTTTCTAAGGCCAAACCATAAGCAGCACCACTCGAATCAGGAAATATCCCCGAAAAACCACCATGTGCTATGACCAACGGCGGATTACCTGCAAAACAATCAACAAGAGTAAGTCTGAAGGCCACCTAGCACAGAGTGGAACCAAAAAAGAAAAAGAATATATAAACAAAAAATAGAGCAAAGAGAGGTGCACGAGTCATTGAATTCAAGTACATTTCAAAAATGGAAAATTGTATCAAGTTATGAGATTATATCAAGAATTACATTCAGGTCCAAATACATCAGTTTTTCATATATTCATTATGCTTATATTGCATTGAAGAGTCGTATATCTAAATCTATTCATAAACATCTCAACATAGTGGTAAACCATTTAATTAAGCAACATTTATGAGAAGCCAAATCCCTTCTAAGCCCAAATTAAGAAATCAAAGTTTAATTATAAACTAAGCTTAGACCCTCCACTTCATAGCTAATCATAATGATAATCATAAACATTCTTCTTCTACTTAAATATGCAATAAGCAAGTGAAGAAAAAATCACAAAAAAGAAGAAAAAAATAACACCTACCGATAAGTGTATTCCAATCATATCTCTTGTTAGTTTGAGCAGAAACAAGAGCTAGAAAGAGAGAATTTAGAAGCAGAGGCAGTATTGCAGAGAGAGCGTGTGGTTTACACATCCCAACAAGTTTGGCGGTTAATGGTGAAGTGATGAAGCAACCAAACCACTGTATATATAATGTATATATAAGGTATTGAATTCAAGAAGAAAAACAACATAGCTATTTTTGATCTTCTCTTACTTTCATGAAATCTTACTCGAAACACAATTATAAATTTAGGAGAAGAATACTATAAGGGTCTCCCGTTCCTCGATGTCATCTAGACTTTTAGGGCAATTTTCGTAGCCTCGACAAAAATGGACAGTAATTCGTATTTTCGGACCAGACGATAGCTAATGTTTGAAATCTGACGCGGAACCCAAAACACAATTATAAATATAGGAGAAGAATGCTATAAGGGTCTCTCGGTCCTCAATTTCGTCTAGACTTTTCGGACGATTTTCGTACCACTAGACATAAATGGAACGAAATCCGTATTTTCGGACCAGACATGGCAACTGTTTGAAATCTGACGCGGATCCCGAAATACAGTTATAAATTTAGGAGAAGAATGTTATATGGGTGTCCCGATCCTCGATTTCTTCTGGACTTTTCGGACAATTTTTCTACCACCCGATAAATACGGACATAAATCTATATTTTCGGACCAGACGATGCCTAGTATTTGAAATCTAGCCTGAAACCCGAAACACAATTATAAATTTAGGAGAACAATGTTATAAGAGTCTCCTGGTCCTCGATTTCATATGGACTCTTCGGGGGATTATACCACCCGACAAAAATGGACAGCTATCTGTATTTTTGGACCCGACGATGGAAAGTGTTTGAAATCTGATGCACAACCCGAAACACAGTTATAAATTTAGGAGAAGAATGATATAAGGGACTTGCGGTCCTCGATTTCATCTGGACTTTTCGGGGAATTTTCGTACCACCCGACAAAAATCGACTGAAATCCGTAGGCCAGGCTCAGACCTTTCAAAGTCTGACCTATTACCACCCCTAATTGCACATCACACCATAGAGCGACATGTGGTAAGCTCGTTTTTAAGGCCAAACCATAAGCAGCACCTCTCGAATCAGGAAATATCCTCGGAAAACCACCATGTGCTATGACCAACGGCAGATTACCTGCAAAACAATCAACAAGAGTAAGTCTGAAGGCCACCTAGCACAGAGTGGAACCAAAAAAGAAAAAGAAAATATAAACAAAAAATAGAGGAAAGAGAGGTGCATGAGTCATTGAATTCAAGTACATTTCAAAAATGGAAAATTGTATCAAGTTATGAGATTATATCAAGAATTACATTCAGGTCTCTTGTTAGTTTGAGCAGAAACAAGAGCTAGAAAGAGAGAATTTAGAAGAAGAGGAAGAAGCAGAGGGAGTATAGAAGAGAGAGCGCGTGGAGCTGTTTCTGAGAGAAGACAAATTATTTCCTTCTAAGGGGGGAAGCTTCAAAGCGGTAGCATGTGGAATAGCAGAAGCTGATAGCATTATGTCTCTCTAAAATCCGTTTCATATATGAGCTGTCTGTCAAAAGAGAGATTGTATTTAGGTCCAATAAACTCTTTTAAACTCTTTCCTTTGTATGGGACAAATTTTAAAATAATTCATAACTAGAATATAACTCTTGAGCGAGATATATACACTTTATCATAACTAGAATATTATTGTGAATAAGATGTTAAAATTTCAAAAATAATTTTGCATTTTATTTGTAGAGTATTTTTTCAAGTGAATTTATTTGAGTAATTATTATATATGAGTTGACAAACACACATTTAAAAACATGTAAAATGTTTTGCACAGTGAAGATCATCCTACAAATAAAATTCATAAATTATATTTAGTGTTAAAATTTTTAAAAGTATTTTAATAAATATTAATATATGTAATTATCTACTGTAAAATCATATTAATCATGCTCTTTTTTTGTGTTGTCAAATCTAAATTTATTGTCAAAATATTGTTAGACTTGCAATGTTATATAGGGATTAATGAACAATGTTATATTTGTAGGGACAAAAAATATGTTTCTCTTTGTCAACTCACGTTTTTGTAAAATCCACTTGACGTAAATGACAAAAAATAAAGTTTTCTGATATTGCAAGGATGAAATTCAAATAATTTTTTTTACAGAGACTAAAATTAAAAAGTGTTATATATAGAGGGAGCAAAAACATATTTAAACTAATAATTTATTAATGTATTAATTTTATAAACATGTAAGGTTATAAAAATAATAAATGAGATAGAAGAAATTGTAGAGTTTTTAATTAAATAAATATTTTTACTCCTGAAATAATTAGATAAAAATAATGTTTTGCAAAAGTTCAATTATAAAAAATTAACAATTTTTTTAAGGATAAAAAATTATTATTAATCAAAGTTGAACTAATAACAATTTTACAATTGTTTCAGGTTTGATTTAAATTTTGTCTACAATATCAAAATCTTACCATTTAAGTGATACCACATAGACATAAAATATTAACTATAATGTAAGTGAAAATTTATATAATTGATAATCGCATACTCTATTTTTTTTAAAGTATATCAATTATCTGAGTAAAAAAAAAAATAAGTTATGTTGAAATTATTAAAATTGTAACATTTTTTCCTGGACATTTTAAAATATTTCGAAAATGCTCATGGTAAATACATGCATAGATAACTATTAAGAGAAAAAGACATAAAAATTATTTATTAGATTGACTATTTTTTTTTTTTTTTTGCACATTACATCTATGGTAAATATATGTGTCGAAATAATAATAATAATAATAATAATAATAATAATAATAATAATAATAATAATAATAATAATAATAATAATAATAATAAAGATACAAAAGTTGTATATTATCTAAATAAGCATATAAAATTATTTGAATGTTTTATCAATTATATTGCTAATTTTTATAAAAATATTTTTATTTCAATATTAATTATTTATTTTTGTTTAAACCTTCTAAGATTGTAGGTTTGTAATTGATTATATAGAGATTTTCTAAAAGACTAAAGTATCAATTTTTTGTACATTTGACGCGGCTTCTAAGATTGTAGGTTTGTAATTAATAATATAGAGATTTTTTAAAAGACTAAAGGATCAATTTTTTGTACATTTGACGCGGTATTACCAAAATAGTTCTATTCACCTCTGATAAGTTATCGTCTTCACACGGGGTTACATGCTAATGGTCAAAACATGAAAATACCAATGGTTGAAATAGGTGACCCGGTGGACCACGTTGAACACAAAAATTTCAATGTTGGTACATATGCCAAAAATTCTACTTGTTCTGTATCCCAAATGTAATATACCAAATCTGTAATAAGGAAAGAAGTTTCCATGGAAAGGAAAAAGTTAGAAAGTGAGGCAAGTCATGTTGAGAACTCAACTGAGCTCAAATTACCAGTAATATACTACCTTTGTAGAAATGGTCAGCTTGAACATCCACATCTCATGCATGTTTCAATTTCTTCTCCACATGGAACACTATGTCTTAGAGGTAAATGCTATAAAAACATACTAACTCAATTTTATTTATGCTTGCACATAATTTCACACTATTTTTCTGATCAGATGTGATAAATAGATTGAGTTTTCTCCGAGGACTTATTTTCATGATTTTAAACTACACATTTGTTAGAACATTAACCAATTGTGTCTGCGTTTTGAATGCAAAACAGTTGTAGTTTCTTTCTCTTATGATTTAAGCTTAGCATTATAAATTACAATTTGTATTCAAATAAAACGGTCGAGTTTACATGATTACCTCTTAACCGCTTGCAACTACTAATTTTTTTCAAACAATGCTGATAATGTGATCCTTCATTCGTGCAGGCGTTACAGAAATGGGTTTGTATGGCAAGATTTATCCGAGAATGATTTGATTTACCCGAGTAACAGCCACGAATATATCCTCAAAGGAACACAACTCATAGAACCTTCTTCATGTTTTCGATCCTATGAAACAATATCAATGCCAAGCTCCAAAAATTCCAATGAAACAAATAGCTCTAGCTAGCATGGATGCAGACTCCCCTCCCACCGTGAAGAGTTCGCGCGACGATTACAAGTTTTATTTTTTAGAAAATGTAACAAATAGATGCAAATTTTTGAAAGTGATTACTTTATACAAAGCAAATCATTATTATTTTTTAAAAAAAAAACAAACCTGTATAAACCCACCCTAATTATGATTAGTTATTGAATGATGCTAACATGTCTTCTTAGGATAGATCCTAAAGGGCTTGTTTGGTTGTGTTTTATTTTTTAGTTTTTGAAAACTATTTTATAAATAAATTTTAGAAAATTGTTTTTAAAAAAAAATTAAAAAAAAATATGTTTCTCTTTGTCAACTCACGTTTTTGTAAAATTCACTTGACGTAAATGATAAAAAATAAAGTTTTTTGATATTGCAAGGATGAAATTCAAATAATTTTTTTTACAGAGACTAAAATTAAAAACTGTTATATTTAGAGGGAGCAAAAACATATTTAAACCAATAATTTATTAATGTATTAATTTTGTAAACATGTAACGTTATAAAAAAAATAAATGAGATAGAAGAAATTGTAGATTTTTTAATTAAATAAATATTTTTACTCCTTAACTAATTAGATAAAAATAATGTTTTGCAAAAGTTCAATTATAAAAAATTAACAATTTTTTTAGGGATAAAAAATTATTATTAATCAAAGTAGAACTAATCACAATTTTACAACTGCTTCAGGATTGATTTAAATTTTGTGTATAATATCAAAATCTTACCATTTAAGTGATACCACATGGACATAAAATATTAACTATAATGTAAATGAAAATTTATATAATTGATAATCGCATACTCTATTTTTTAAAAAGTATATAAATTATTTGAGTAAAAAAATATATAAGTTACGTTGAAATTATTAAAATTGTAACTTTTTTCCTAGACATTTTAAAATATTTCGAAAATGCTCATGATAAATACATGCATAGATAACATTAAGAGAAAAAGACATAAAAATTATTTATTAGAAGATCATTTTATAACCGATAATTACTTCGCAAACCGCGATTCAAAACCCAAAATAAATGTATTAGAATGTGACATATCATTGATAATAATCATAAGAATGATGCTCTCGTAAAGCAATATTCGTACACAAACAAATTAAAGAAACAAATCCATAAGTAATCATCACAACATATAGTTACACAAACAAAAAAGCAACAAAACCCAAAAAGAATTTAACAGAATGTAACAGAACGCTTTTCTTGTGATCCTGGAGAATGAAAATCACAAGAAAAATCAACTGGTCTCAATTTCAGATTTGCGTCATACCCACCAAAGCTAATAATACAAATCCAAATGTTCCATAAACAATCTTCACAGAAGCAGAACTCTCATGAGTGGGATTAATCACCTGTGAAGAATCTGAGGATGTATCCTTATCAGCTTTAGGCGCCTTTGCTGCATCAACAGAAGGTCCCGGCGCCAAAGACGGTCCCTTCGCCTTTGCTGGCGCCTTAGCAACGGCAAAGAAATCAACAGGAAGAAGCACTTTGGCAACTTTATAAATAGCAAGATGTTTATCAGTATATATAATGCCATTTATTGTTGTGTTGACTTCCCCTGTTGATATGTTGACATTTCCACCATAACTTATGACATTGAGTTCTACTTTTCCAGGTTTGGCTCCAGCGAGTGTTCTGACAGGGTTGGTTAGAGTATCAAAATTAGAGCTAGATACATACTCTGATATTACATGAAACTGTAATAGTTCCAATTTCTGTCCGTCTGATAGAGAGTTCAGATACCCTGCTTTTAGTTCTGAGAACGCGCTGTCATCTGGTGCAAGAATTGTTAACCCTCCTGATTTTGTTGTCAATAGTTGTGAATTCAGTTGGTTTATCAATTGTGTTGTTTTCATTAGACGAATGAATACGTTGAATGATTTTGCTTGTCTTAGTATTCCGACGATATCAACTGATGAAGTGTCAGGTGTCGAATCACTCGGTGATTGTGGTAATGACGGAACCAATGGTTTCGGGGATGCGGCTGGTGGAGCCGCACCCGGTAGTGTAGGCTGTATTGGAGCATTAGCAGGTGATAATTGAGATAAAGTTGTTGTTGTGGAATACAATAGAGAAAATAGTATTACTATTGTAAAAGATAAGATATGAGATTGCTTCTTCAACATCATTTTGGTTTTGATGAATTAAAGGCTCTTGTTTTGCAAATAGTAGGAGTTGTAGTTGCAATGAGCCAATAAGAAGTTGATGAATTAGTGATACTAAGGATTAGGCTTTTATAAAGGTTTGGAGTGAATGACAGGTAGGTGAAAGGCTTTGTTTGAAAACCCTTAATTGTGATTTGTGAACTTATTGTACGTGGCAGCAGATTAAGGTATGATATCCATGGAGATAGATAGGGGAGGGGTGATAGAAAAAGATACAGGAATTAGATGCTGGAGTATCATGTTGTGATGTATCTGACAAGTAGATTATGATGGGGCATCAATGAAGATTGAAACATTGGAAAAAATAAGAGCTTAATTGCATGTAACCAAATTAGATGGAGGGATGGATGTGTATTTTTGTGTAATGTGTTGCTTTCAGTTAGGATTGATGTAAAATCCATCCCTTTTTAAGCTCCAAATAACTCATCATTTGGTGATTTGTTTGTCTTAATCCTCTCTCCGGTTATTAGGGGAATTTTTTTAATAATTTGAAGTTCAATCAAAATTCACAAGTTAAGTAAAGTCTAATTAATAATTGTTTCAGTCAAAATTTAAATTTAATTTACTAAACGATCTATATTTAATTGAAAATTATTAACTAATTGAACTCAATTAATTAATTATTTTTTAGTAGATTTAGATCACTAAGTAATAACTGTGGATGTATGCATGTAAAACGTAGTTATTAGACTGTTCTGTTCTGCCTATTTTCTTCACACTAAAATGTAAAAGTTATAATTTCCATAGGTAGTTATGGAAGACCGTACAATTTTTACTTTTTTTAAATTCATATACAATATTTTCCAATTTATATATGGAAAATGATAGTTTCGCAATATTTAGTTTGTTGTTATATCGCTTCTCATGCAAGATCGATACGTACATTTGGTTCTGTACAAGATCTGCCGCATATTTAATAGTGAATATATCTGGGTTTTTTTAACCAATCTCGTTGCAGTGCTATAAATTATTTACACGGTAATTGATATGGAATACCACAACTTTTTTTTATAGGAATAGTTAGATATAATTAAATTACTTAGTAATTAGTTACGGTTAAATATAGTGTAATTGTACATGTAAGTTATTTTAAGGATAGTATAAAAATATGTATTTTACACTAATTGTATCATAATTGTTTATATTATCATTTTAAAATTTAAAATTTAAATTTTATTTTTTTATTTTTTTCTTGAACTCAATTATGATTTTCAACATTAATAATTAACTTCTGGTGAGGTTTAAGTTATTTTTAAAAAATTGTGATAAATTATCAATGAACAATTAAAATTTGTTCCGTGCATTCCATTAGCTATTTTCAATTATTATTTTCTAATAGTAATGTGTAATGTTGTTCTTTTATAATCTCGCATCCAGAGTCACGCATTGCATTTTTATTGCATTAAAAGAGTAAAACTCACTTTAGTGTCTGAAATTGATATGTGTTACAACGTTCTTTAAAAAAATAAAAACATTTTAAAGTTTTTGAATTAATATTATCTTAATTATTTAAGTCTTCTTCGTCAATTGTTTTTCTATTTGTTGTTTGTATTTTTGAGTTCACACACTTATGCGTATGAAACTTCATATTTATTGAGTCCAATTTATTATCCCAAGACCAAAGTGAAAGTTAAATAAAACATAATCATCTTCTTCAAATAGAAAAAACTATAACCTTTATATCCCCAACCCCATAAAAAATCATGAAATCATGAATTTTTTTCTTATAACGAGCCATATTGCATTAGTACATTCGGGGAAATTATAGGCTCTGGATGTAGGAGCAATGATGATAAAATCCATAATAACATTGTTATTGGTGGTTCTGTTTCTAGACTTTGTGAAAGAAAACTCAAGCTGATGGTGTAAGTGGATCTCATTCTCATCCATGGCATCGGAGGATGACACACACTTAATGTTATCAACTCACCAAACTCTTTCTTTCACAGTTGAAAGGGATACACTCACTTGTTAGAATTGTAAATTTCACCAAATTAATTACTTAGATTTTCACCACTTCTTTTATTAATTTCCTTCTCCCAACTGTGTCATTTCCTACCTCCTTTTTGGTTTGCTTTCCCAATTTTTTTTTTTAAATTATGATGAAAAATATGTGATGAAGTTAATTTAAGATTACAATTTTTATTATATTTGAAGATCAATCCATGTATTGTACATTCAATTAGAGACTAATTTCTCAATTAGCTATTTTTCTATATCTAAGGAAAAGGACCCAACAAATGGGTTACAATTATTTCAATTCGAAGAAGATGGTTTTTGAAAAAGATAATTATATTTTAGGCTAAAATATATTTGTCGTCCCTTAACTTAATTTTAGGTAACGTTTTAGTTCTTTATCTTTTTTTTTCTCAAGTTGGTAATTTATTTTAATTTTAAGTGACAATTTGATATTTTATGTTTTAAAATTTCAATAATATTGTCATTTTTTTTACAAAAAAATTCAAAAATATCATCAAATTTTTCGACCAAAACTCATAAAATTCATTATCATCTTCAATAAAATACAAATTTAATCAAATTCATATTTTAAATCTTGAAATAAACTCGTATTTTTATTCTTTATTTGATGTTGTTGGAGATGAAAATATAAGTGTATTTGAATATTTAAGTTATGGATTTGATAAAATTTGCATTATATTGAAGATGATTGTTAATTTAATGGGTTTTGGTTGAAAATTTTGATGATTTTTTTGAATTTTTGTACAAAAAAGGATAACATTGTTGAAATTTTAAAACATAAAATATCAAATTGTCACTTAAAATTAAAATAAATGACCAATTCGGAAAGAAAAAAAAAGATAAAGGACTAAAACGTTACCTGAAATTAAGTTAAGGGACCACAGATAAATTTAGCCTATATTTTTATTTTATTTAGATACGGAATGTTAATTCAATAACTTTTAAATATTTGTGTTTTATTTAGGGACCCATTTGACACGGCATGTTACTTTCAAGAACTAAAGGGAATATTTACACTCCATTAAAATGTTTTTGTTTTTATTTTTCTATACAATTATTATATTTCCTTTTTTTATAAAGTTTATTTTCTTCATCAATATCGTAGAGGTAGACAAATATAAATCATTTTATAAGTATTTAATGAACCATATATTATTCTCTACCTTAGATTAGAGTGCAATCCTCTCATTCTAATTTTTTTCATAAAAAAGTTTATTCTCTTAAAAATCTAAAATATAATTATTCCTCTAACAAATATAATATATCACCCTTTTAGAGTGGGTGAAAAATGAATTTGACTAACGTTCCGGTTTCAAGTAAATGGTCCATAAAATTGATGCATATTCTTGTAAGAAAAAAAAATTCTAGTTTCAAATGCAAGAAAAACTTAAGAGTGGAGGATGACAAAGCCGCCACCTTTCCAACTAAAAATAACTCTTTTAGTAGTTTCTCTCTTCCTCTTTCATTAAAAGGACTGATTTAGTTTTTTTTTTAAATCCCTCTTTCCAATTATTTTTATTCAATTTAAGTAAGTAATTTTTTTTGTTTATTTAGTTTTTTTTTTCTTTGTATTTTAACTATGATTTTGTTGTCTGAATGCAATGTTGGTTTATTCATTACGTAGTGTGTCTTTTTTTACTTTTTCGTTTTGGTGCAGTGGTTAAAGAGGCAAACAACTTGTTTTGGCGGTATTATATTTTGAATAAGTGACTTATGGATGCTACAACCACATGGTTTGTTAATACTGGTTAGATTGATCGTATTAGAGATCACCTATAGTCGATATGAAAGAACATCAACAAATATTTTCTTCCAAAGATAAATGACATTAAAAATTGTGGATCTCACAATATTCTTGACTATTGATCGGTGGAAGACATTAGTTTAATTGTTAGAATTAAGATTTTGATTTGGTTATTTTTCATTAGCATCCACAACTTTTATGTGTATCGTTAACGTGTTTTTTGTTTTCTTAATAATTAAACCTCTTTGTACTATTTTAATTTTAGTATGAATGAAGTTTATTTGTATTTTTGTTTATCCAGATTTTTCTTTTGCTTTTCTGTGTTAATACCTTATCCATCTATTCAAAAACTTTAGCAGTCTAATGAATTAATGAACTATACTTCCATGAACTGTAAGCATATGAAATATTCATATTAAGCAATAATAGATTACAAATTTGAAGAATCAAACAAATTACTCATCCCAAATCAAACATTTTTTATACAATAAAAATGATACAAGTATTCACCTCCTCTTCAAAACACCATACACAATAAATCAAGAAACACATATAAAAAAATTTAAATAAAATAAAAAAAATCCCATGGCGTGCTTGACAAGAAAACTCAAAATGCAGCTTCCAAATTGATCAACTCAACATGATTGCTACTACAACAACAAAAAGCATCAAATTTGTTCCAAAATAACCACACAAACTCACTGCACCAGATTTACTTTTTCCCTCATCATCTTCATCTTGATCTTCACTAGAAGAATTCTCTTTAGCACCTTTAGGAGCCTTAGCAAGAGTTGGAGCCAAAGCAGGAGCCTTAGTAGTAGCAAAGAAATCAAGAGGAAGAAGAACCTTATCCAAACGATAAATACCAAGCTTGTTATCAGAGTACACAACACCAACAATTGAAGCATTAACAACTCCTGTTGAAATGTTAACACTGTTGCCTAATGCATTAACATTTAGTGGAAGTCTTGTCGGGTCTTTACCAGCTACAGTTTGAACAGGGTTGCTTAATGAATCGAAATTCGAGCTCGAAACGTATTCGGGTAGGATGTGGAATTGTAAAAGTTCGATTTTTTGGCCTTCGTTTAGGGAATTAAGGAACCCTGCTTTGAGGTTTGAAAATGCAGCATCATCTGGTGCTAGGATTGTTAGTCCACCGGTTTTCGCTGTGATGAGCTGTGAATTGATGCTGCTCATGATTTCTGTTGATTTTAGGAGACGGATTAGGACGGAGAATATTTTCGCCTTTTTTAAGATTCTTGTTATGTCATCTGGGACAGAATCTGTTGTGTCTGGTGATTGAGGTAATGTTGGGACTAATGGTTTTGGTGATGGTGCTGTTGGAGAAGATTTTGGGGATGATGCAGGTGAAATTGATAAAGTGGAGGAAAAGAGAACAAAGAGTGAGAAAAATAAAAGAAATATTTTTTTCATCTTGATTCTAGTGGTTTTGTTAAATTTTGTAGATTTTTTTTATGCTTTTGATGGATATGGAAGAATGTGAAATGAAATATTTGTGTGTATGATGTGTAGAGTTGAGGGTGCTATAAAGAGGGAAAGGAAATGATTGGTTGGTGAAATATTATATGGTTGTGAGATTAATTTTGTAGTTGTGTTATGTGAAGGTGGTGTATCCCATCTATCATGGAGAATAAGGAGTTTTTATCTAATTATTACTATTGCCATCTTTTC
The DNA here is from genome assembly GCF_000331145.2 of Cicer arietinum. Classification (NCBI taxonomy): domain Eukaryota; kingdom Viridiplantae; phylum Streptophyta; class Magnoliopsida; order Fabales; family Fabaceae; genus Cicer; species Cicer arietinum. The sequence continues at coordinate 65,885,359 of NC_021165.2, read as the reverse complement.
CAAATTGATGCTTTATGTGATATAGAAGATGCATGAGAGAACCTTATTTTTAACATTATTGTAGGATTAATTGAATTGATGGATTTGGGAAAGGGGAATGATATTGGACAAAGACGTTACAGAGGAGACATGAAAATAACAAGGTGCTTCCCAAGATACCTTATGTTCAATTTTATTGTAATGGTTGATACATAACATTAACATTGATTGATGATATTAAACTATTGTCGTTGTACACAATAGTTAAACACAATATATTGACCATCTAACTTTTTTTATTGGATACTTAAACTCGAAATGTTAAATTCAATCAACACTTATCGATATTTAAAAGAAACTCTAAAACAAAATTTTGATTAAAATGAAATAAAAACATTTTTAATACTAACAACAATATTTTAATATAATTTTATTAAATCCTACCTTTCTTGTTTTTTGATATGCAAAACACTTTGATTAAATATATCAATAATTATATTATTTTTATAATTATAAGGTATTTTACTTGTTGTAGTAGTTAAATGTTTTTCATTTTAAGAACTAAATATACATGAAAAAGTAAAAAAAAATAAATTGAGGTCTAAAGTTCTTGTTTTACTAGTTTGGGCTTTGAGCCGATCCTAATTACACATGTTCTCAATGCTAATATATACTCCTTGTTATTTGTTAAAACAAAATCTCACCAAAAAAATACTAGTATATACACTATTGGAAAAAATAATTTTAGCGTAAGACCTCCACACAAACGTTATTAGCATTAGTCCAACGGATGCTAGTGCTTTAAAATTTTTGTTTTTGTTTTTTTTATTAAACATTAGTGTCGGTTAGTCCGACGTTAAATTTTTTAATTTTATTCACCCTTTTAACGTCAGTTGGTCCGATGCTACATTTTTCTAATTTGTAACGTTAAATATTTTACTCTTTCTTATTTTCAATAAAATGTATTTATCTTTATTTTTTCCTACTTTTATCCATCTCTTTTTCCTTCACTCATTTTTCCTCTCAATTCGCAAAACCCTTTTTTTCCCCTCAATAAAACCCTATTCCTTTTCCCCCAAATCACAAAACTCATCTGAATCGGTTTGTTCTTGTTCAACCTCAATATGTTTACTCTTTTCTCTCAAAATCACAAAACTTGATTATGGTCGTTCTAGCCTTTTTATTTTCCTTGTTATGTTCGTTTTGTTGCTACTCATTGTGGTATTGTCATTTTCTCTTTATCTTCTCCTTGTTTCCTCTTTTGTGGGGTTTTGTTTTTATTGCATTATTTGATGATTTTGTTACCTCTACTATGTACTTTCAATTAATAGCACAATTTCATGATTTTTGTTGTTAAATTTTATTTTATTTTATTTCTTTTGGAAGATTTGGTTAAATGTTTAATCAATTAGAATTCTGAAATATGGTAAAAATATTAAAAATTGAAGTTGATATGCATATTAGAGTTAAAGAATAATATTCCTAATTGGATTTTTTGAGTTGTTTAAGATTTTTTATATTTTCTTTGATAATGATATATACAAATTGAAGTTGATATGCACTGTGAAGTTAAAGAATAATGTTGTGACTTCTTCATGTAGGTCAATAAAACGAGCTTCCACTTAAAGAAGGCAGAGACATTGCTTGCTATAATACAAGAAAACTAAGATGCTTCTTATGTGTGGAAATAGGAAGATTTCCAGCTGATTTTTTTTGTTTTCCATCTAGAAAACTGTTATGACGGCTGTTCCATAATAGATGATTGATAATAAATTTCAATTTGTATATAGTAGAAGATGTTTTTTAAGATTAAATTTACTATAGTCAATTTAGTGTGAAGAGATTTCGACACTTTGAACGTTAAGGGACGAAGTTCAAATCCCTTTGAAAGTCTTTTTATAATACTATTATTGTTGTGATTTTTTTTTTTTTTTGTATTCCATTATATCAAAATTAAACTTTGTTTAATTTTATTTTTGACTCAAAACGTAAATAAAAATATTATTATAGCATATTTTAGACAATATATCACTGACTTGAATATATCACAGACAATATATTATGGGTGATGAGTATTTTATTTTTGACTCAAAACTTAAATATAAATATTACTATAACATATTTTAGACAATATATCACTGACTTGAACATATCAGACACAATATATCATGAATGATGAGTATTTTATTTTTGACTCAAAACTTAAATAAAAATATTACTATAACATATTTTAGACAATATATCACTAATTTGAACATATCACAGACAATATATCATGGGTGATGAGTATTTTGGATAGGTGGTGAGTAGACGGGTGATGGTGAGTAGATTGGTGCTAGTGGTGGTGGTGTAGAGGAATATAAATGGTGATGGTTTGCTGAAACATTTATTTGAAAAGTAATTATTTTATATTAAATTAATACAACAATTTTTCAAATACATTTTTAAGTTATTCTATTTAATAACTAACTGTAAACAGTAAATATAGTCAATTTGACTATTGTATGTTTATTGATAATAAACCACACACAAGTTTTTGTTTTTATTTTAAATCAAAGCAAATGCAACAAGCTTATAATTACTTTTATGTGTAAACTATTAAAACAAACCAATCGCAAGGTTGATAACATACACATAAAAACATGACACAGACATAAATGTGTCTTATTACCACTTCATGTAAAATATACCTACCTTTTCTTAAGAAGATTGCAAAGACTTTTGTAGAAGAGACTTGATGAAAGCTACCACTTTCTGATGATCAGGGAGGTTTTCATTGATGACAGGGGCATCTTTGAAATTATTAAACCATGAATGTAGGTGGGGGAATTTCTCAGCATCTAGGATCTTCACTTCAATTATATCTTCAATAGTTATAAGAAACTTGATAGCTGAACCAAAAGCTATGTCCACAATGTTAATTGTGTTTCCTCCAAAAATATTCTTCTCATAGCCAAAGCAATGTTGTTCAACAACTTTAAGATGTTCCCAGATTTTGTTTATGCTATTCTCCCTCTCTTCAACACCACTGCTACTGAAGAGTGCACCAACTGCAGGAATCTTTCAAAATAGACCCCAATTTATAATTTCATTTTAAATAAAGAATTAATTAAAGATATCTAGATAGGAATGTTAAGGAAAAGAAAATTGGATTTTTTGAAGAAATATTAATGTAGTACATTTTTACACTATATAACATCCACTAGTATATTACCAATCATCACATTAAAATGCTGGATATCAATCTATGACATTCATGATTCATTATTTGAATTACAACATCATCCACTAAATAGGATGAACTGCATAGATCAAATGGTGTTATAGGATTCTATGATCATATAGCATATCTCATTCAAGCTCATTAATTTTAAGCATTTTTTAATAGTTTTTCCGACTTAATTGCACTTTTGACCTTTTAATGTTTCAATTGTACGATTTTAATTCCTTAATTTAAAATCAGCGAGTTTGACCCCTCACATTTATCATTTTTTAATTTTGCAGTCCCCCACTTATTTGGTGATGTGACATAATAGAGTCAACTTTTTAATGAATTGACATGACATGATGGAAATTATTTTATTTTACTTTATTTTTTACAAAATAAATTATTTTAATTTTAGATTTAGTCCATTATCTCTTTGTTTTGAGATATCTACAAATTCTTTAACTACTTCTGTCGCCACATTATTGCTATTCACTAAACTTATTTCCATAAAAAACATAATGGTTTCAGGAGGAAATAAGAGATACAACAGTTATTCTAATTCAGGTTTATTGTTTTAATTAAGTAAATATAAAGTTGTTTTATTTAATTAATTACAATAAAAAGCATCATATCATGCCAGGTCATTAGAAAGTTCACATGTCATATCACTTCAAACAAAAAATTAGAAAAAACAAGTGAGGGACTACAAAATTAAAAAGAGGGTAAATGTGAGGAGCCAAAATTGTTCGTTTAAAACAAGAGGACCAAAATCACATAAGTGAAAAATTAGATAGGTCAAAAGTGTAATTAAACCTAATTTTTCTTATAGTTTTCTTAGGTCATCATCTCACTCTAACGATTGGACTATCCTTCATTTGTTCTACTTATTCACTATAGAATCTATAAGTATCCTCTCTATATGCCCAAACCACCTAAGTAGAGTTTTTACTATAGGTGCTGCTTCCGCAACTCTCGTGCATTATTTGAATTAAAAGAAGAAAATTTAAGGTGTATTTGAAAGTTAAATTTTGGATGAGAGGACTTTGAAGAACTGTCTATATTTTGGTATATATTAAAAAAAGTTAAAAATATAATAAATTACTATATAACATTACAATCACAAGTTATATCATTTTTAAAATCAATATTGTATAGCTTTTTTGAAAAGAAAAATAAATTATCACCTCTCTTCCCCTCTAAGCACAGTTACAAGAACAATTCTTTTGTAGACACATATTAAAACACGTCATTTGGCCACACATTAAATAAAAAATAGAAAAAAAATTAATTAATTAATATATATTAAAAATAATTAAATAATATGTATTTTAAAAAATATAATAATAATTAAATAATAATTCTTCTTTTTAAAAGTGTTGTTTGTGACATTCTTATAACAGAGCACGTCAAGTAACAAATTTTGTAGTATTTAAAAAATAATAAACATTCTTTAAAAAAAAACAGAAAACATCGAAATTAATTTCCTCTTATTGATAAACCCCTAATCTGTGCTTTATTTTGGAAAATTTGGGTATGATAAATTACATTTATGTTTGTTATTTTATCTAATATTTTTATTTTATTATAGATTGGTGTAAAAATTTAAAAACGGATTAATAATATTTATGCTTTGTTATTTATCCAAATGGATGATATATCATTTGTTTAACATAACTAGTGCATTAAATTAAATCTAAACAAAACAAAATCACCAATTAAGCAAAAATACACTAACTAAGTAAGTAAATTATTACCTCAGTTGAGTCAAAATAAAAAATAAGTAAATTAGCTCAACTAAACATGATTATTACAAATGATCAAGGATTCAAGATACAAAAAAACATGTTAGAAAAATGCATATAATTAAACGTACCATTTCATCAGCATATTTAACCCAAAACCTAGCTTGAGCTCTCTCATAAGGATCAACAGGAAGCAAAGGGTATTGTGGCCATTTCTCATCAATATATTCAACAATAATCATCGACTCACATAGAGGTTTTCCATCATGAACAAGCACTGGAGTCTTCTTGTGAACTGGATTGTATTCAAGAAGTTGAGGACTCTTGTTGAAACGATCTTCTTCTATGTTCTCATATGGAATACCTTTTAGTTTAAGGGTCAATACCACCCTCAAAGTAAAGGGACTGTACCAAAATCCATGTAGCTTTACTTGTGCCATTTAATTAATTTGTCTTATATCCTAAGTCGAATAAATTGTGTGTCTTATATAATGATCATAAAGTCATTGGTCAATTTGCCTTGTTCAACAAGCTTAAAATTTGAGATAAAATATTCATTGATGTAAAGAATTAAACAACTTGTTGGTATTAGAAAAAAAAGTTGAAAAATAAAACAACTTGTTGGTAAAGCTATCAATGTAGGACAAAAATCGAAGAAGGTTCCTTCATCCTTCAGCTCTTCACCTTTGTTAATTGTGCAGTCCATCCTAGCATATGCCTTGTTTTCATCTCCCACTACATCGAATGATAATTTTTTAAAGATTAATAGTGTCTTGGTCCTCATAATTTTAAGATATTAAAACTAAATCTAACTCATAATTTAGGAGTAAATCTTCATTTTTATATTTGAAAGTGTCAAATATCTTGAAATTATTAAAATTATTAAAAACTTCTCGAATGTAATTTCCGTTAAACAATTTCGTCTCCAACGTTAAACCTCTATGAAATAAAATGATGTCCTCTATTTTACCTTCATAAATCTATTTTTAAGATCTGATGTGATTTTCAAAGCTTAACAATTTATTTAGTGATAATTATACTTAAATTATACTCTTTTTTTTTAAACTCATTTAACTCAACTTTTGCAAACTCATTATCTTCAAAAGAAAGGAGAAATGTGTTGGTGACAATTGCTGTAAGACTTTAATAGTAAAATTGTTGATGAAGATTATATGTAGTAAAATTAAAAGCGTGTTGTTACACTAGCCTTTAGGTTAGATTTGCCCTCACTAATTGGATGCAAATGAGATAACCAGCGAATTCCCTTCAGGGTACTTTGAAAACCTTGATATGATTTGCACTATCACACCAATAATATCTTTCAATAGTATGTTACAAAATAATGTTACCTATTCTTTTCTCATGCATTAGAAAATAATAAGTTGACTTAATATATGAGAATTAGTGAAAGAAAATGGAAGACAATTACTTCAATTCGTTCTTTGCTGTCCAAAGTGACCATATTTATAGGAAAAATAATGTTACTTGAAAAAGAGTTGCAATTCTTCTTTTGCCACTGTTTACGAGAACGGATATATGTATTTACCGTTCAAATATTCACCAACAATATCATATTATGTATAACCAATTATAGATACATATATTACCATTATTTTGAAAATATTTCACAATTATTTTGCCATTCCATGGTCCACTAGCCAATGCAGCAGAAGAATATAAACAAGTTCTCCAAAAGAAGTCTTACACAAGAAATTTAAAAAAAAGAAATTAACCTAACTATTACATTATTTGATTTCTCACACTAACCAATATATGTAACAATTTATTTAGTCTGTACATCTTATTCAAAACCTTCATAGAAATTCTGAATTTCTCAATTCCAAAGCATCAATTAAGAAAATAATCAATAGAGAAGAAAGTTTCATTAGAAAGAAAAAGAGGTAAAGAACAAATAGGGGGGTGTTTTTTTAAATATGACCGGGGCAGACCCCTAGAGACATAAATGTGTCTCACATGACAAGAAATAAAAGGGGTATTGGTTAATGGTGAATAGTTTTCTTTTACTTTAATGACTTAAATTTATTTTTAGTCTTTTGTTTTGTCAAAAATGAATTTTTAATCTTGTTATTAATAAAATCAGTTATTTGATCTCTTTATTAATTAATTCTTGAAAATTATTTTATCTCTATTATTTTTTTAGTATATGATAATTTAATGACGTGACATTTAAGTGATATTTATTAATTTGGAAAAAATAATTTATTTAAAATTATAAATTTAAACTTTAAATAATTTAATTTATAGATAAAATAAATTTATTTTTAATATTTCAATATATAAATAAAATAAATATTAAATTATATTAAAAATGTAATAAACTTAAATATTAAAAATAAAATTTTACTTATTTTATACTAATTTTTAAATTATTAAAAAAAATTATTAAAATAAATAAATTTAATATTTTATTATTTAAATATTTTTATATATAAATAAAATAAAATAAATTGTTTTTAATATTTTAATGTATAAATATAATTAATTACAATAATAATAACATGAAAAATATTTATACAACTCACAAATATTATCTAAATATCACGTCATTAATGAGATTGTGACACTATAAAATAATGCAGCGACAAAAGAATCCCAAGAAATAATTAATAGAGACCAACAAATACACTTTAAAAAATAAGAAACTAAAAATTTATTTTAAACAAAATAAATAGACAAAAAATACATTTAAATTTACTTAAATTCTAGTTTAATATAAAGCAATTAGCAATAGAACATTAAAACAATCTTAATTGTGGGTTCAAACTCAGATTTAATAAGTTTTCATTTTCATGCATATCCTTCTAAAAAAGACTACAAAAAATGTTACAATAAATGTTGTATCTTTTAAAATGTATTACCTTGAAGAAGAATTACCATTATACCCTACTCTGGATCCTGTAAATTATTTAAGCAAAATGAAAAGATGTAAGCAAAATGATACTGTATCAAAACTTTCAAAATGTTACCAAATATAAACAGATGGACAAGATGATAGGGAAGAACAACAACGAACCTATTTTTATAAAAGGTAATCTATTATGATTTTGGGTCTATAAAGTTTTCCACAAGAACCAGCTTTCTTCAAAGTTGTTCCCTAAAATGAAAAGTTGTACAATAATTAGAACATTCAGCAAAAATTAGGAGTAAAAAATATGAAGGAATCACTAACTTTTTTTAACTAATATGATAAGTTATAAATAAAAACTCTCCCTTAAAATGATAACGGATAACAAAATTCTTCTTTAAAAAATCTAACATTAATACATTTTAAAATTGGATTTAAATCAAACACATCTAATTAAATTATAAGAAATTTTTATTATCTCATTCAAGTGCGTTAAGACGATCACTGTTTTTTTATAAATAAATAAAAAACATATATACCTCAAAGGGAAAGGGAAAGCATAATTTGGTACCTAGTACCTACCAATCATAGATATGTGATAACACCAAAATATTATTTTGTTTAATTTGTAAAAATATTTTTTATTTTTCTATACTAAAAATTATATCATTTTATTTTAATGAAATACTGATGACAACTGTTATAGAGAAAAAAATATTATTTAATTAAAATGTTTTTTTTTAAATGAGATATTTTGACATATTTATTGATTTTAAAAATGTATTCACCCTTTATTTCACTGATTTTATATATATATATATATATCTTTTTTTTTTGTATTTGACAAAAATGCCACGCTCCAAAAAAAAAAATACAAAGATGTCCTGCTTAATAGAAGGTCGCATTCCAGATATGCGATATATATATATATATATTGCCATTTAATAAATAATTATATTTATTATTAATTATATTTATTATTATTTAATAAATTATAAATAATTAAAATATTTAAAAATTCAAAATAGTATTAATAAAATAAATTAATAAATAATAATAATAATAAATAAAATACATTAATAATAATAATAAAAAAAAGAATAATAATTTTAATAATAATGTGCCAAAACAAAATAAAGTTGTTATAATACCGTACCAGAACAAAGAACGTGTTTCTAATATTTTACCGATAAAAACTTTCTCTTATTTAATTAACGATGATGTAATTTGTTAGCTTTCAATAATTTAAAAACGTCTCACTAGGTGTCAAAATAATATAACATGTTACTCAAATATGTTAAATATTTTGTTTGATTTTATTATTAAAATTTTATATTTTTTAAATATTATGATTATTATTTTTTAATTACATTAACAATATTTAATTACGTTAACAATATTTAGGAAAAAAAATATTATTAAATAAGAGGGAGTTGTTAAGAAAATAAATTATTATTTTATCTGCAAAATATTGTGGACACGTATTTGTGTTGGCACGATATTATAATAACTTCCTCTTATTAACAACTTCATCCTATTATAACAACTTCCTTCAATTTGTTTTGGCACATTATTATTAAAATCATTATTCTTTTTATTATTATTATTATTATTAAAATTATTATTATTATTATTATATTTTATTTATTATTATTTATTAATGTATTTTATTTTATTAATACTATTTTAAATTTTTAAATATTTTAATTATTTATAATTTATTAAATAATAATGAATATATTTAATAATAAATATAATTATTTATTAAATGACAAATATATATATATATATATACACCACTACAACGTCGCATCCCCAAATATTTATGTTTTTTTGTCGGAGTGTGGCATTTTGGTCAAATAAAAAAAAGGGTATATATAATAAAAATCCTAAATTTCTCAATTATTCTACTTACATCATTTCTAGTGCAATATATTTTATTATATATTTATGAATAATACACCAATTTTTAACAAATATAATTTGGTAAAAGTAATATTATCTTTTTTATTTATAGAATTTTGTTAATAGGTAAGAAATAATCAAATCCCCAAATTACTGAGAGGGATGAAATATATATTATGAAATGAATTGGTCCGGATTTGGTTAAAGGCAAAGACTTGTTTTTAAAAGGGAGAACAAGATATACAAAATACTTTTAAAAAAAAAAGGAGGAGGAAGACCACTAAAGAGCTAGAGAGATAAGACTAGCAAAGAGATGCGAGAAAGCCACCGCCAAATTCTAAGGTTTGGGGAGATTTTCTTGAACATTGGAGGACATCAATTTATTGTATCTAAGGCTGATCAAATATAAAATTCACCTTAATTGTAATCCCCTTTGAAGAATTCTTTTCATTAAATATGCAATTTACTAGGTTTATTTATTATTTTTGTCGAAACATACCCCTAATTAATATTACTAACTTAGAATATGAAAAGTTAGAGTTAGACGCATTGATATACAAAGGGTATTTTAGGAATATCTACATACAAAATGGAACCATTTAATTCACCAACTATGTTTCTTAATATATGTGAAAAATGCACCATAATCGCTACTCTACAATTCTTTTTACCTTATTGACATATTCAATTAATTAAACACAAGTTTTTTCAGCAAATGTGTAGCATCATGATAAAAAAAAATAACAATGGTAGTAACGAGCGTGTCATTGTGACACAATATTAGACAAAACTACCCGAATGAAGTGCGTTATTTAATAAGGATATATGCTCAATATTTTTTTAAGGATGAATTATATACGGTAGATCACAAAATATTCTATATAGATTTAATTATGAGACGACAGAACAAACAATTCACATTATGGCTAAATAGGGTTAAGCATCTGTTGACACAATAAGGTCTTCAAAAGAAATTGCGTGAGGCGTGACGAGTGAGAAGAAACCGACAGACGTGGTAGAAGTTGAGTGGATGGACATATGCAATATATGTGCAAGAAATTGAAAAGTCAATATTTGTGTAAAATGCTTACGAACATGAACTAATAATTGTATAGGTTGAAAATGTAAAAATGATCCAATTTGCAATAATCTATTTGGTGAGACTTGGGGTGACGGTCGATGACGAAGATAAGACTATTATTCTGTTTTGTTCTTTATCAGTTTCGTTCGATCACCTAATGACAATTCTTACTTATGAAAAATACTCTATTAAGTTGATGATATTAGTCATGCAAAGATAAAACATTGACATATGTCAAAGAAGCTTTGTATGTAAAAAAGGTCAAGAACTTGGGAGAAACAAAAGGTAAGCAGGGAAGAAAAGGTCTAAGTCCAAGAATAGAAAAACATCAGAGTGCTTCAGCTGCAAATTGATCCAGCATTGGAGGAGAGACTGTCCAAACAAACAACAGGGTAACTTATGTCATGAGCTACTTCAAGCTTCTGGATAGCTTATGTGACCATATTAAAAGTATGATTTCAAAGTTCTGGTGGAGAGCAAACAAGGTGAAAGAAAGAATCATTGAATTGCATGGAATAAGCTGTGAGGAAAAGAAGATATGGGGTTCAGAACTCTGAAGGAGTTTAGCCTTGCAATGTTGACAAGCTATAAGGTTGGCAGTAACTACATAATGAAGAAAATCGGTACTTCCCGAGAAATAATTTCCTTCAAGCAACATTAGGATATATATATATAAAAAATTTAGCATATTGTAGTGGTGATACTGTGCAAGATCAAGAAAAACCATTATTGAGATTTCTGCTAATAACATAATAAGGTTCCAAGATAACTGATTTTCTATCTTGAAGCTTTCTCATTTGGCATACATTCATTTTTCTTTTAACACCACCACACATACAAAGTGACTTGACTCATAGGAAAAATAAGAAATAAAGAAAAATTAACAAAGACAATTATTAAACAAAAGCACTATTCCTCGGTAACAAAATATAAGTAAAAAAGTACATGTATCTGGACCAAATATAGTCTAAATATATGTATTTTTTTGCTTACATTTTCTTACAGATGGAGTACTCGTAAGTCTGCAAAATAGGAATCAATCCTCCCAAGTTGCATGGTAGCTTCATATTTAACATTTGATATGCAATCTTGTTCACCATGAAAATGATGTTAATATAATGGTAGCAACTGCAACAGGAATCCACATCAAATTCTGCTGTTTGACACCAATAGCACCAGAATCATTGTCTCCTGCAACTGATTCGTCGCTATCATCAGATTTCTTCTTAGATGAAACTTTAGTACTCTTTTCCGGTGCTGGAGCTGGTGCAGGTGGCTTAGCGACGAAGAAATCTCGAGGAAGAAGCACTTTGTCCACTTGATAAACCGCGAGCTGATGGTCGGTGTATACAGTGCCACCAAGTGTTACATTAACAATGCCTGTTGTTATGTTCACTTGGTTTCCTGAACTTGTTACATTCAATGCCAATCTATAAGGGTCATCACCAGCCTGTGTCCTTACAGGATTGCTCAAAGTATCGAAATTTGACACAGATACAAATGTAGGTAGCAAGTGGAATTGGATGAGCTTGTTCTTTTGTTCGTCACTAAGGGAATTGAGGAAGCCGGGTTTGAGGCTTGAAAAGGCGTTGTCATTTGGCGCGAACATGGTTAAGCCGCCATTTGAGGTTAGGAGTTGAGAGTTGATTTGGGTGGATACTTTTGTTGTTTGGAGAAGACGGATTAACGTGGCGAATCCTCCAGCCTTTCTGAGGATTCGGATAATGTCGGTCGGGGCTGATTCTGCAGGTTCCGGGGCTGGTGTAGCAGCAGATGATTTTTGGACTAAAATTGTGGTGGAAGAGAAAATAAGCATTAGAAGAAGTGGGAGAGAGAGGAATGGATGCTTCATCATCACCATATTTTATTTTTGTTGACTTTGCAGTGAGTACTGCTTGATGCATGCAGAAATGATGGATGGAAGGCAAATATATATTACGTCGACTTTATATTGAGTCTAATTCATCCTTATAAAATTGTCTATTAAAGTGTATTAGGGTGTCTCTCTTTATAAACTCACCTCAAACCATATATTTATTGTATGTGGGATTAAGTTTTTTTAGTAGTCCCTGACGTCTAGTACTATTGGCCTTGGTGCGTGAATATAAATGGTAAGTGGTTCGATCGAAAGCTTTTTTTTTTTGTACCATTTATTATATGCTAGTGAGTTGGGTTTTTTCCAATAACATCACCAAAAATTTAATTTTTTTTTTAAAAGGTTGGTGGAAATTAAGTTGTCAGCATACCTGCTTATAACATCACTGAAAGGTAGTGTGTCAAGCAAGGGCTACTTTAATGCATTAGCCAGTTGGATTTTGCTTGGGAAGGCAGGAAAAAAAACATTGAGAAATAATGAGCATGATACTCTGAAGTAGAAAAAAAAATTAATGAAGTTCTTGCTGCTAACTCAAGGAACAAGTCTTTATAATTTTACTTTAAAAATACATTTTGATAAAGTTTCATGATACATTTAGGTTTGGGTGAGAAACTTGATTTGGTTTACTTGAATCAACTTTGTGGATGTTAGCTTCTGACCAAAGATGCAGTAATAGTACTCCTTCCTTGGTGTTCATTGCCATTGGGATTCTTCTGATTTTGTTGATTGCCATTAATGTTTGTTGTGATGGTTTAACATATTTCTCTTATTGTCTAGTGTCTATAAATAAGTGTGTACCAAATGTTGAGAGGCCCACTTCAAGTAAATATTTTTATGCATTTGAGAAATTGAATAGAGATAGCCATCACCATTCACATTTAAAAATCTTGCAATGTGGACCATGTTACTATATCTCATTTTCGGGTTTGGTTGAATATCAATATTGATTGGCAGACTTAATTTAAGTCAATATTTTAAATAGTAACATATGAAAAAAAAGTAAAAATCTCTTCATTTCTCAAAATAAATGAAGATACCCCATTAATATAGTTTTGGTGTATACATGTCCTAACTCGAATTGAAATAATCCTAACTCATTTGAAAGAGTATTTACAGGAACCAAATTTTAATTTAAAAGTATATTGGTAGAATATCTTTATCATGATACATGTTTACATTTTCTAACCTCTATTCCCTCTTGAGTTTGTCTCTCTTAATGCATCTTCTAGAATGTGACAAGATCATTAATGTTAAATAAGTACATGCATGGAAAGGTCAATGGTTACGGGATAAAATTCCAATGGGGACAAGAAATTACCAGAAAGAAAAAAGTCTAATTAGTAAATATGAAATATAATGGTCTCAATGCACAAGCAAGCACACAATATAACTATGCACAAGTCAATGATCAATTCCCATGTACATACAAAGTAGCAATTCTACAAAACAAAACCACAAAAGGTTTTACAAAATCGACTTCATGAACTTACCCTCTTGCTTTTGTCTCAATTTATGTGTTTCATTTATATTATGTACAGCTATTATGTTAAGAAAAAGTATTAGATTTCATGAGTTTCATTTACTAATAATGGATTAGGCAGTGGCTTATTTTCTTGAAACGGAGAGTGGTCACGGCATCTATACTGTATTTTTTTATATTTTTTTTATATATATAATAACTATGTATTATGGTTATGAGAAAATGACATTTTCGCATGTATCTCTTTTCTCTCATCTCGTATTTTTCTTAGTTTGTTCTCCCTCTCTTCAAATTTATACTAATAAATTAATACAATAAGTTTTATTTATAGATAAACTATCTAATATCGAAAAATAAACTAATTAATCTTAGAACAAACTGTAACACTTTAGTTAGCAACTCAACTACTAACTATTAGCAAACTTTTACATGTTATATGATATAGTGTGATACTATTTTTTTAATTGTGAATTGTTTTAATTAATATGTGTATTTTTGTAGGAGTTGCACTTTAAACATAAAAAAATTGATACATTTTTTAAGAAGAAAGTTTTCGACAAAGATAAAAATCGTAAAATGGACATATTTTGTTTGATTGAATTGTGTGAAGTTCTAAAAACTTGTGTGACTTGTGAAAATTGTAAAACTTGTGAGAATTGAAATTCTAACTTTTGCAACTTGTCTACTATGTATGAATTGTGTGAAACTCTAAAAAACGACATATGTGACTTCTAAGAATTTCAATTATAATATTTTAGTTAATATTCGTCGCTACTCAACTCCCCTATATTTTGTGCAAGATCCGCCACTAGGACTGGGTTTTGAGGGTGTGCGTGAGGAGGAATGAATACACATCTCTCATATTTTTAGAGGCACTAAATTAAATTTTTTAGGTTTGGGTATCTAACAAATATTATATTATTATATTCAAATATTTAAAAAAAATTATTTTATTGTCTTATAGTAA
Organism: Cicer arietinum; assembly: GCF_000331145.2. Classification (NCBI taxonomy): domain Eukaryota; kingdom Viridiplantae; phylum Streptophyta; class Magnoliopsida; order Fabales; family Fabaceae; genus Cicer; species Cicer arietinum. Next base: position 65,870,255 of record NC_021165.2, on the reverse strand, counting down.
TTTTATGAAAATTATAATTTTGGATTGGTATGAATTTTTCAATATTTATGTAATATTTAGTATTTTTTTCAACAATATTTTGTTTCACTTTAGTGTGAATTAAAACAATTAATGACTATTTTATCCACACAAAAAATTAATGACAAGTTTTGTTTTTGCACATATTTTATGCTCAAGACTAAAATTTATCAAAAATATAACACTAAATTCATAATTCTCACATATGTGATTAGTTTTTATGGCACTAAATTCATAAACTAAAATTTAGTCTTAAAAAAATTAGTACCAAATATATAGAACATTAAATTATATTCGAACGTAACATTCAAAATCTTTAGAGGACATTGTTTATTAAAGTGTAAAAGTTAAAGTTTGCACTCCTAGACATTAGGCACTCTCTCATATATGTTTTTATCATTTTGATGGAGATTTAGTTAAAAATTTAAATTATTGATCAAATCATTAAAATAGTCATTGGGATGTATAATTTAATATTATAAAAGTATTGAAAGATATAATTTGTTGTCAAAATAATTTATAATTTATACAATATAAACTCACATTTTAATAACTAATTTAGATTTTTAACTAAGTTAGAGATCAAAGTAACAACGTCCTAAACTAAAATGATAGTTTAAACAATGTTTTTTTTCTTTAAATCTATGTTTAGATCAAAGGAAAGGGAAAAGTTGAGAAAGGAAAAAAATCACACATATTGTAAAAAAAAAATTCCTCCTTTAGAGCACATTGATAATAACAGAAAAGAAATATAAAAAGACTCTCACCTACTTAAAATTCTTTTCTCCCCAAATTGAAAAGAAAATATCTCAAAATCATTGATTGATGTAGAATGTGAAGACTACATCTAATTTATTTTATTTTTATTTTATTCTATTTATCATAGACTATGGATTTTTATTAAGGATGTTTATGTAATTTTAAAAGTATAGTTTTTTATTTCCTCTCACTTTTTCTACTCATACCAAACAACCAATATATCATATCATTTTCTACTATTTTTCCCTTCTTCTCACTTTCTTTCCTAAACCAAACAGTGTAAATCTCTTCTCGCATCCCATCTTGTCCTCTCAACCTTTACCGACTGACCACTGATCCGCCGTCAGCAGCTTATCAGCGCCATCACCAACAACCGTATCCTCCCTTCTCTTCTCTCTTCCATTTGCGCTCCTTCCCTCTACAGTCTTCCCGTTTCTGCTCTCGGCCTCTGCACGCGATCACCTTCCCCGGTCTCTCTCCCATTCTCGTGGCGCTGTTCCACCCACCGTTCGGCCTCCATGGAAATTCCCTGGGTCACTCCGCTCCATCAGTGGCTCTCCTAGCCTTCAACAGTGAAGATTTTGGGTAATGAATCTCAGATTTTGATTTTTATGATTTTAGGGTTTTCTAAATTGGGATTCTTTTTTATACATGAATGTAATTATGTTAAATTGGTTGATTGATTATGTATTTGGGACTATTGTGATATACTTGTATTGTGAAATTGTTGTTAGGGTTTTTTATTTGTTTATAATTGGGGATTTTCTAGTATTATTCAATATTGAGGATTTTTGTGATTGTTAGTGCATTGTGTCCCTAAATTGTGAATGGGTGGTGTTGTATTAGTTGTTAATTGTCATTCATTAACATCAGCCTAATTGCTCTGAGTATGCTAGATATGAATGTGCAGGCAATACATTTCAAATTATGTTGCTTGTTTTAAAGCCCTTATTTACATATGTTATATGTACCTGTCTTGGATGGATGAAAAGAGCAAGATCACTGAAAACTTACGAAATTACTGTTATTCTTTGTAAATATACAATTATAGAACTACGTTTTCATTAATTTAATTACTTCAGTTGTGATGTCAGCTAATTGATGGGTCCAACTTCAACACCATTTTTTTCTTCAGGGGTTGCCTTAAATTAGGAAGGAGGGAAGCGAGGCATTCATCCGTTTGATGGTAAACCTTATCTTATATAATGATCAAGCTTGAATAATTGAAAGTCGTTATGTTAAAAATTATTAATCATCAACATGATTTTGATTTTTGTAAAATTAGAGTTTTTATATTATGCTATTGTTTGGACTATGGACCTTCTACATAAGCTTTTAGGAAATTAATCACACTGTTTATGCTAGTTTATTGTGAATCTTTATGAGCAAAAAAGGAAATATAACATATGTTTTTTATTATTTTAAATTGAGGCTGGTTGTTATGCTTCTAGTATGCTGCGCTAATTTCCTTTTTTTTTTTCCTTCTTTCAGAAAATGAAGTCTCCATATAAATCAATGATGGATCTTGATGTACATAAGATCATATTGGATATCTCTAACAAGATATCAAGCAATGGTAGATTTTAGGCATGATTTGAAGTGAGGATAGATAAATTGTTTTGAAATCAGCTGTTGTTGAAGCTTTTTGAAGAGGTTTCCACTTCAATCTTTGTACAAACCCCGTCCTCTGCAATATTTTTTGCCCTTCCCATCAATTGTTTCTTCTTACGACGGAGGGTGGTTTCTGTTGAAGGACTAGTGTGTGGGAGGTCACAAGATCAATGACATATGATAACATCATTTTGTGTCGTTTGGCACTTATAGTTTCCCTATGTTTGCTCACCTGAAGCAAGGTAATTTCTCATTCTTCTTCTTCTTATTATTTACCAACAATTATGTACATATCCCACCAATTGAATAAAATGGCAGACTATATCTTATTGAATTGGCAAAAAATAATACAGATGAAGCACCTAAGCTTGTATTTGGTGCAAGGCACAGGGGAATCTCTATTTTGGAAGACTCACACAAGTGTATTCATTCTTTGTTTTTTATGGGATGATTTTGCTTCGACATTTTGCCTGTTAACCTACTATCATAACCATATTCGCTATATACTACCATGCTTTCTGTTATTATATATATATATATAGGGGTCATATCAAGTAAGAATGAGTTTCTTATTTGAGAATGAAAGGAACTACTCTCAACCCTTGGATCTAAATAAAAGGATGAGATTAAAAAATCCAGTTATTGAGTCACGTGCTGGGTGCATCCTTTACCTAGTCTGTCTCATTAAATTCCCCTATTCATGTTTTCATTATCAGATCCAAACCACCATTTTTTGCTTCTCACTTTTCATCACCACCGTTTATCATGCTGCCAGATTAAACTCCATCTTCATTCTTTGATTTAAATGTTGTTTGGATATTATTCTTTTATTTGACAATTGTTATGCCCTTTGTTTTCTCTCTTATTAATATAGTGCTGGGGTTAAGATTTTTGTTGCTTAGGTTCATTGTAGTTGACTAGTATATGAAACTAGTATAAGAAATTCGAGGGTTTTTGCCAACAATCTTATCCTTTCTTACATTGAACTTCAGATACACCAATCCATTGTAAACTAGGAGGAAAAAAATCGAGGATAATAAAACTAAAAGGAAGATGAAAGGTAATGTTTAACACCTTCTTTACTTTCCTCAAACCACTATATAAAAAAGTAGATATTGAGACAAAGTAACAGTTTATTAGATATCAACCATCAAAAAAAAGAAAGAAAGAAAGAAAACATCGATGAGATCACAGGATAGGGTGTCAAGGCCTGTATTAGAAAGAGGTTCACCAATGTTGTGTTATGACTCTGCAAGTGAAAACAAGGGAAGGGGGAGAGTTTCTTTAAGAAAAGGGAAGGGATGCTGAGAAAGAAGAAAAAAGAGGAGTCACGTGACTCATTAACTTGTTTTTTAAATCCCAACTTTTTATTTAGATCCAAGGGTTGAGAGTAGTTCTTCTCATTCTCACATAAGAAACTTATTCTCACTAGATATGTGCCCTATATATATATATATATATTTATATTTCTCTATGCTCATAAGTTCTTTTTGCCCCTAATCCATTTTTCTCTTCCATATTTATTTATAGGTGTGAGTGTTTCGCTGTCTTGGAGATATCGACAAGGTGCAAGTTTAGGTGTGGTGATGTATGAGTAATAACAATCCTAAAGAAGGCATATTCAAGAACAAAATAGTGTTGGTTGCAATGGCCCTTGATGCAACAACCTTTGAAAGCCTAAGCCCTTCTCGATTTGTCTCCTTCACTCTACCCAATCCAACTTGTTCACATTCACTGCTCCGAGTTGCTGTCCTTGACTCACCACTTCAATCCACTCATCCACCTCATGTTGCTGCTATGTTAGTTCCTCAAGGCCGTGAAACTGATTGGATCTTCTCTACCAAATTCGGTCATCTCCAACTTCTCTTCACTTCTCCAGGAATATCCCGTTTGATTTTGATAGGAAACCAACTCAACGAATCTGATTTTGATTCTTCACCATATATTTATCACCGTCCTTTAAAATGCTCACTACATCATCAAGGATTTGAGGTGTGGTCAAAACCACTTCTTCTAGCTTTGTCTCCCAAATCTTTGTTCAAAAATTGCATCCCTGAGATACCTATTATGAGTTATGAAGATAACTTAGTTTCTAGTGTAGTAATACATCAATGTGCAAGTTCTCATGTTGGTGAAATGTTGGTTGAAGATGTCGAAATTGAAACTCAGAGTGATATGCATCATGGTTGCCTTAGAATGGAATTTCGAAGGCGTTTGAGGTTCAAGAGAATGCCTAATCTGATTCAAACAGAGGTGCTTATTGCTCCGGAGATAGATCCTGGTTCTAATACTGTACGTATTGGAGAGGCAAAGTTTGTTCCTGATCTTCGGGTTTTGGTTCACCCTTACTTGGCACCTATGGTGGCTAGTCTTTCATTGATTAGTGAATATATAGAGCAACAAATTCAAAATGGGTTTAGACCAAAAGCTTTATGCCTTGGTGTTGGAGGTGGGGCTTTGCTAACTTTTCTTGCAATTCAATTAGGTTTTGAGGTCATAGGTGTTGATAGTGATAGGGAGGTTTTGAAAGTGGCAAAGAACTACTTTGGATTGGAAGACTCTGAATTTATACATGTTATTGTTGGAGACGCCATTAAATATATGAAGAAACTTGCTTACCATAGAACACTTCACAGTAAGAGTTCTTCTGTTGATCATTGTGAGCATGATGGTTTTGACCACTTGGTGAATGGTGAGGTCACTGCTCATAAATTTGATGTTGTTATGGTCGACTTGGATTCGACCGATGTAAGAAATGGTATAAGTTCTCCACCCTTGGAATTTGTTAGAAAGCGTGTTGTTCTTGCTGCTAAATTAGTTCTTTCTGAATTTGGAATTCTTGCTATTAATATCATTTCTCCAAGTCAGTCCTTCTATGACAAATTGGTTAATCATTTTCAGAAAGTTTTCCATGAGTTGTACAAGATAGATGTGGGGAATGGTGAAAATTGTATTCTTATTGCCTCAATATCCCCTCAGGTTTTTTCAGATAGAGATTGTAGTAACTCTTTTCTTTTGCGGCTGAAATCAGTCATTCCAGAAACATATATAAATTCCATAAGGAAGATATAATGTCTCACTTGTTGAAGCAAGTGCTTTTTAAAAATCTTTCACCTCACATTTTGCACTTCCAAACTAATTGAAGATGTATTAGTTTTGATACTGTGATGCAAGATGAAGAATGTTTCTCTCGTGCATCATTGCCCTTCTTTAGAGAAGCTGCTTTAAGTCAAATTGTTGCCATCAGTATTGGTTAATTTGAAAGTTGTACTCATACTTTATCATTAAGGAAGCTTAATGGAAGATTGTATTCAATATTCTTATCTTTCTGCTACCAAGTATGAAAAGATGCTACCTTTGAACAATGATTTGTGGAGATGAGAGAGATAATAAATTATAGCTGTAAAGATTGCACTTTGTTGTCGTGTATGTGATTCAAATATATTTTAGCAACAAGCATTTTCTAATAGCGGTGATGAAGAATGATGCATGAGAGTTCACACTTAAACTCTTATGGCTTTACAAATGCTTGTTGACTCCAAGAGTTTATACCATTTGTAAAGATTACTGTTCTGAAAGACTATTGCATATACAAATGGTTTTATCCATGGTATAAACTGTTGGTTTGGGTTAAGAACAATGTTTTAAAAAACTGGACAGGAGAAAAAAACGATAAATTTCTGGACTGTAATTCAATTGATTCAACCATGTTGAAATTGAACCGGATATGATTTCTGTTTTTCGTGTATTCTTAAAAGTTCCAAAATATATTTCTCAATTGATTAATTCAAAGAACAGAGAGTAGAAAAAAAAAATTAACTATTTGTATTGTTAATTTTTTGATGCTTTTGTTCATCCCGACCCACTAAAGAAGATCACCAATTTGTCAAATCAAAACTCAACTACAAAGTTCCAAATTCAAACACAGACAAAACGTTGAATCTAATAATATCAAAATTTATCAGCTGAATTAAGATTTAAAGACAACAATTACTCCTTTAATCTATCAAAACGTCGGGGCATAATATTTACATTCATTGTCTACGAAATACCGATGTTCTTGCAGTGTATGTAAATATTATATATACTTCATTTCAAAAAAAGTACGAGGAACATTATTTTTTAGAAGAAAGTTTCAACTGTTTTGGAATGGTATTGACAAAAAAATAATTTTCTTACGTTAGATCCAAAACTAAAAGTCTGTATATAATGTTTGAATAAAAGAATTTGATCATTGGCTTGGATTGCACCGAAGAGTTCTTATAATTAGAAACTTGGTTTTCGGCATGCATGCACAGAAAATTCGATCATTGGCCTCTACGCGATACGCCATTAAAGTGGTTGTTCCCTCACGTGTGTTTTTTGCATAACCATTGAGCCATAACACCAAGAAATGAGAAAGTTTGAATCTATCTTAAAACTACCAACAGATTAACTAGATTAGATTCCTGAAACAAACATGACAGAAACTTGTCTAACCTGATCTTTCGCGGTATGGACTAATCTTTTGGGGTGACTAATTCACATAGAATCAAGGCATCTAAGAACCGTTGAGAGGTTCACTTCTAAGTAAATAGTTATTAGGCATTTAAGAAATTGGATAGGGACAACATCCCCATTGACATTTAAAAATCTTGCAATCTCAGACTATTGGCGGAGCTTCACAAATTTTATAGACAGGGCCATTAAATAATAGAATATATATTTTACCTTTTTAAAATAAATTACTATATTTAACAAAAGAAATACAAAAACTAGCCTTGAAGGACTCGAACCAAATACATTTGCTTATCCATAATCGGCATAACCACTGCGCTAGTTTAACATACATGTTAAAATGCGAACCATATGTATTATATAACATGTATAACACACATAATATTGTAATTAATATATCTATATCTATTTATTAAGAATTAAAAAGTTTAAACCACCCCTGTACTAGAGAAGATCCGCCACTGATCTGAACCACAGTCTCTGTATCACATATTCGGGTCTAGTTTGAATATCATATGCTGATTGCTAGGCCTGATTTGAGTCAATACTTTAGATAGAAACATGTGAAAGAAGGTTCACAGGGACCAACTTTTCGCTTAGCAGTTCAATAGAATAAGTTGTTTGCTGGTTAACAAGAATTCTGATTTTCAAAGGGAGCCATATCTAAGAGCATCATGTTTCTATAAAAATGGAACCTCCACAAACCAAAAAACACGACAAAAGAAAGAGAAGTGTGTTTCTCATGATATGGAAAAGGCAAATGAACTCCCAATGCTGGAAAATTGATGGTTTCAAACAGAGAAGGAATACTAACTACTTAGAAGACCACTGCACTAACTCCTGCTAATGTTGTACAGTTTGGTTACACCTGGTGGAAGATACTGATTTATGAGGTGATGCACTGAACACATATCCAAGATGCCAATTTGAGGGGCAGAAAAAAGTTATATTATTCTATTCAAATGTAGTTTCTTACCCTCAAAATGATTACCAAGCACTGAGCAAGAAATTGTGACCAAAATACAAATATTAGGCAAAAGAAAGAAATGTGTATCTAAAACTAAACTATTGAATCATTTTTTAAATAAATGGAAACAAAACAAACATTGTGCTATGTGTGAATTTGAGGTCTTTGGAAGAAGAGGGGGGCAACAAATTGGGAAAGTGACCAAATTATTGTTTGCAAGTTGTAAGGAGGGGACAAAAAAAAGTTGTGTGGGGAGGGAGTGAGGAACCAAGCAATTGAAAGTAGGAAACCAGGACAGAAAGTTCCCCGCCTTTCCTTAAACATCCAAAACAAGGGGAAATACTTTCCATCAATCACATTACTCCCTTTCCCTTCCTTTACCATCTATTCTCCCCAGCTAAAAACTTCCAAACACAGCTTAAGAGTGGTTCTAACTTCCATCCTGTAGTTAGCAATTTTATATATGTTTCCTATCTTCCCACAGGCAAATTTAACTTCAGATATGTTACCAAATTTTCAACATAACGATGAAAATAACAGTTGCAGGCATGCTGCCAAAAGCAATGTCAAGCACCATACATGTTTCCCTTTCAGAATGTGACAAATTAAACAAAAAAATAGGCTTACATTCTCCATTATCTTTGCTTTACATTTCCTAAGCTCATCTATTCCCTCTTGAGTCTGTCTCCCTTAATGCATCCTCAGCTTTCACTTTCTCAGGCACAAAATCTGAACAAGCAAAAGCAATGCAGAACCCCTTCTAATTAGTGCTAAATAAATAGATGCCAAGGTGAACTTCAAATATTTCAATGCTTACTGGACAAAATTTCAACAGGGATTAGAAATTACCAGACAGAAAGTCATATCTTCTTTGCTTACTAACAACATGTGCTGAAACACAAAGCAATTGTCTAATCAGTAATTGAAAATATTTAATGGTCTCAATGCACAAGCAAACACAAATAAACATGCACAAGGATCAATTCCCATGGACATACAAAATAGCAGCTCAACAACCCACTTAGGCCATAGGTCAATACTAAATCTTGTGTTGGTTCATATTTCAATTTTAACACTGCCAAGTGCCAACTAAAAATAAAAAAGGTTTTACAAAGTTGAGTTGTAAGAACTCACCCTCCTCACTTTTGCTCTTATTGGTGGAGCTTGTAAGGAAAAAAAAAACTAACAAAAGGCTTAGAGTGAATTAACTGCCGGTGCCTGATCAATGGTTTAGATTAATAACTTTTCTCTTGACACCTGCGAATGTTTTCCTTCAACATTGCACAGGAAAAGAGAAGGCAATATTTGCAATAACTTGGAATGAAAAAGCAATTTTCCAAAAGAGCAATGGAAAATATTGGAAAGATCTTCACCGCTCCCTTTTCTAATTCACAGCACTGAAGAAGTTGAATGATTTTACCATACCTCTGTGCCATTTAAGCCTAGTTTAATATTATAATTTAGGTTTCAAGAACCAAGTGGTGGTGATATTTATAAGTGAATGGGTTGAAAACTATTCATAAGTGAATAGAGGAAGGAAATGGTTCAAGAAGAAAGGTATAACTGAAAATCCCTTACACTTTACATCACATGGAGAGATAATCAATATGGAAAATGCTAGATAATATGAATTAGATCCACACTAATATCACACGACATGGCTTCCTCATATCTTATTACCCATTCCCCCAAGGCCCGCATGAACTGTTAGGCTTAACGTGATTGGTGGAATAGATTCTATAGCTTTTTTGTGTGGAAAAATTTCATACCGAGTTCGTTCAATATTAACTATTACTAGAGTTGATTTTGAACAGCTGCTAGATTGTGAATCTCTCTGTACCAGAATAAGATCAGTATGATATTCCCTACCTTAAAGGCCAAATACCTTTGAAAGTCTCAAGCAGCTAATTTTCAAAGTACAAAAAAAAAATGTCAAATTATATATTCATAATTACATTGTAATTGTGATGAATATTTTTGTAAGAAAACACAATAAGATTGGAAAAATGACCAATCACAAGGTAACAAATAGTCAAATACAATACATAGACAAATAACCCTACATAGGAAGGTAAATACTCGATAATCCATTGTCACGTACCAATTCATGACTGTCAGAGTACATCTTTCCTACTCAAAAGCATTTATATATTATAATTATAGCCTAATAAAACCTAAATGTCCAAGACAATATTAATTGAAGAAAAACATCTCTTAACTTCCCAGAATATAGATATAAATGTGAATAGCGGATAAGCCACTACATTTGGGCTAATGCTGGTGTGGTGAGGCGCTATGAAGCATTGACACTGACACATAGACATTTAAAAAATGAGAAATGCTTGATAGCACGACAATAATTTCGTAAATCTCACGAATGAGCAGGTTGCTTATGTGGATATTTAATTTAGTTGTTCTCTGATTTTTAATACCGATCTTGCCTGAGTAAAAAAAAAAAATACTGATCTCACCTGTACTTTATTAACAGAATTGGGTCACCATCGACTATGAAAAAATAGTTTCCCTATCATTTCTGCACGGCAACGCTGAGGCCAATCAGACTTGTCACAAATTTTGTAGAGCTCTCTCGTCCTAATTAACGCTATAAAAAAACCCCCAGTAGATAAAAAAGGAAAGAGATATATGCAGTTGTGCAAGCAAGCATGAATATGCAGTATTTTCTTGTTCTGTTTAGTCTACATCCATTATTAACTTTTGCTGGTTACCTAGCAATTTCTATTTTTCCATCTGTGACTCCGCTTTCAATGTGAGTTTTTTAATTTCTTTTTCTAATTTTCCATTTGAAAGAAATAGCTATCCTAAATCAACCCCTTTGTAATATATGTATTTTATGTCTATGTGATGCATATTCACTGCTTTAAAATGCAAGGACGGGTCAATCATTGATACCCATATTGGTAGTCCAACAGTGATGGTGGCAGCAACAATGATAGCTTGTAATTGCAAAAGGGATTGTGAGTTGTATACCTGTGGTTGCAGAGGGTTACTAGAGCAGTGGTTCCTATTATTTTTTAATATGAATCAGTGGTTCCTATTCTTTGCAGGTTGTAGTAGATGAAGGAAATTTTTTAATTGTTTTGATTTTGTTTGATATTGATAAATTAATTCATAAGTACTTAGTTTAAGTTTTGACAAAAGAAAGAGTAGCAGGGTTTGTAAGTAACGAGTTTTGCCTAAAAAAGAAGTCAGCTTTTATATGTGCGTGCATCCGTCTTCGCGTATTTCGTGAGTACAAACTTTGCACCATATAGCACTACTCTTAAAAAATAATATAAGTGAATAAATGTAACAACATGTATAGGTGCCTATATCATGATACCGAACACACCTTCTATCTAAAGTGTTAGTGAAGCAATGCTGCACAGGCCAGGGGTTTGGCCAGTTAGGATGAAATTATAGGTTACAACACCAAAAAATAAACTACTAGTGAATAAAATGGCAATCACATAGTTTCAAACAAATAAGCATCCAGTACAAGAGAAATAGCTTATTGAAAAAAGGAGAGAATGAGAGGGACATTACATAGGTGATTGTAGCTCAATGATTTCTTACGATTCTGAACAGAACAAGCATAAGCTTCCTGCGCCAATTGTTCAAGGAACTTCTCCTGCAACAACAACAACAAAAATGCAAACGCGCTTAAAGAAAAATTCATAGCAATAAGTAATAGAAACTATAACAGAAAAAATGTAAACAAATGTGTTACCGTAGCTTTGTTAATTGCCAATATAGCTTCCTGAGAAACACGCAAATCGCTAATTTCACCTTTTAAAATCGTCCTAATTCGATTCATCGGAAACACGTGCGTTTTCGCTTCTTCTTCTCCTTCTCCTCCTCCTTCTTCAACTTCGTGCTCACGTTGCTTTCCTTTATCTTCTTCATGTTCTTTGGAATTTCCATTGCTGAGCTTGAGCTTCTTATTCTTACTATTCTTCTTTTTCTCTTTCGATTTTTCGATGTCTCTTTCCTTTTTGATTTTACTAGTGGGTGTTGAAGTTTCTGTGTTTTTGGATTTCTTGTTTTCTGCTATGGAATTGTTTGAGGAAGCCATTGATGATGATGATGAGAGAAGAACTTTTCTCACCACTGTCATGGTTTCGAACACAGGGTTTTTATTTTTCGCTTTCTGCTCGAACCGGGTTTCGAACCGGATACTCGGTCTGATTAACATAGTCCAATTAGGCCCAAAAACCTGTAAATGGTACAGGGCCTCTGGGCGTCGAAAGCTAGATTTGCCTCTATTGTTTGTCGAACGCCTTACCCTATACCCCACTCTTATATTTATACTTCTACAATTTTTTTTAAATGTCAATTTTACTCTAAAAATTTATTATTTAAAAAAAACAATTAGTTTTAATTTTTGAAAAACTTGAGATTTTAAGTTTTTCAGAATAAGATGTGTACTAGAGAACTTGAAGAAAAAAAATTCGATACAGATTTTTTTATAAAAAATAAAAATAAAAATAATTTTTGAAAAATTTAGGATTTTCAGTTTTCTGGAAAAAACTGTGTATTATAAAACTTTTTTTTTAACCAGAAAACATAGAATCTTTTAAAAAAGAAATTAAAATTTTCAAAATATTTAGGGGTTTCAAATTTTTCAGAACAAAATATGTATAAGAAAGCTTAAAAAATATTTCGAGAACAAATGTTGTACCAAAAAATTTAAAAAATAAAATAAAATTTTGTCACTTATTTGTATATTGAAAACTGAAATATTATTATAAATAAAAATAAAAAATTTTAATATTCAAGTTTGTTTGGCTCTTGCCTTCAGCCTTGAATATTTTAAGAGTTTGTGGTACTTTTAGTATATCAATGTTAGTGTCTTACCTTAAATCTTGCCTATTGTAGGTGTTGCTTTGAAACTCGATTTATTGGAGAATGTTATTGAAGCTCTTTTTTTTCACCAATGTCCAAAAAGTTAATCGTAGGTCACGTTCAGGCCTAGAGAACAAACAACCATTTTAGGTGTTAATGTTAAAAATAAAATTTGTTTGGGGTAAAATGAAAAAAAGCTTTTTTTTCATTTAATTTAAAAATATATGTTCTCTAAAATTTAAAATCATAAAATAGATTTTATAATTTTATTTTTGTTTTAACTTTAATCAATTGTAATTGGTTTTGTAGAGGGGGGCAAATATTTTAAAGAATATATAAAATTACTTCATATAAATGTAACAAAAATAATTTGTTATTGTGGTGTTTATTTTTATTTGAGTTTTACATTTATGTCTAGGGTTTTAGTTCTTGTTGTATCATTTTGCGATATATATATATATATATAGTTCTCAATAAATTTTTGGTGCAGACATTAGAGATCATGAGACATCTTTATTTAGACTAGTTACTCTATATATATAAGTTTTTGTTAGAATCAAGTTGGTTTAAAAAACAATGACTCGTGATTAACTTTGATGATATCAGTGTTCACAAGATAAATATATAAGTTCTTTGATGTTATAAGTTAAGTGTGTAGGGTAAGCTTTTTGAGATATTTCCTAAGATCATATGAGTGTATCCTCTAACAAAGACTTGCTCATGTTCCAACTTTGTAATTGACTCATTATTGTCTAAGTAGCACAACTTATGCTTATGTGTATTTGGTGAACAATTTTTTGGGATCATCTGATTATTACTACCTCTTGTTTGACTTAGTGTTATTATAAGCATTGCACAATAAAATACTATTAAAAAAAAGATTAAGAGTACAATTATGTTTAAAGATAAGGAGACAAATTGTACATAGTCAAATGTCGACTATACAGGACGTGGTCAGGCTACCTAAAAGCCAGTAGGGTTTTGACATCTTATCAACTTTTATAATTTTACCTTGAATGAATTTTTCTATAAAAATAACACTTTACATCTCAGGTATTCTAAGCTTTTTTACTTATGTTTATAGACCTATCTACAATTGACGAGTACCATAGAGAGGTGGAAATCTAGATTTATGGTCAAAGATTCACTTAAATTTAAGGTATTGATTTATTCAATACTTTTTCGTCATGTTACGTAATTAACAACAAGAATTATTTCTACCACTCTTTAATTTTAAAAGTGACATTTACATCAACGTGATGTTCACAATACTTCTTTTACATGATGATCTAGATGAAGAATTTTATATGCAAATATTTTTTATACAACTTTTTCTTATCCAAATCATGTTTCCAGACTTTTAAGATCAATTTATAGCTAAAAACGGGATGTTAAACAGTCATTTATAACATTATTCAATATAAAAGCTTACCCAAATAAAAATTAGTAAGTGATCTACATGTATGTTAGACAATGTAACCGAAGCACCAAGGAAACAACAACCATTTAGAAAATTGTGTTTTGAATGACCTAACCACTCTCAATAGTAATTCCATGATGTTGGCTAAGTACTGACCATATGATATAGATTTTTATAATACATAAACCACACGTCTTCAAAATTGAAATTAAAAGAGTTTGTTAACATGTGAATTAAAAAATTTATTTGATACATTTTATAAAGAAGAAAAATTGTTTTTAATAGATAAGTATTTCTTAACCTAAACATCCATAAATATATTTAAAAATTTATTTATTTTAAATATTCTCAAAACAATTTTCACAAAAATAGATATTTTTTAATACGCAGATATAAATAAACCAATTTTTATAATTTAAATTATAATGTAAACATATATATTAAAAAAATTAAATATAATTATAATATAAGAACATATTTTAAAAAATTATTACATATTAATTAAAAAAATTGCAATATAATTTGTATTATTTAAATTGGTAAGATTAACATTAATTTTTATTATTTTTAAACAGTAATGCACCATCTCTTTTAATATATATTTTTTTATTCTGTTCAATAGATTTTGTTTCATGTTATTAATATAATTTACTACTTTTAATAATAACTTTTTTATAATTATTTTTATTAATTTTTATTTATTAAATCCGATAAAAAAAATAAAGGTGAAAATTGTTACCAAATTACAATGTACCATATCTCTGTAAAATGTTATAGAGTTGTTATAATAATATAAATTTATCGATAAAATAAAAGAGAATTGTTAAAATAGTATAAATTTGTTAATATAAATTTAACATTAAAATAAAAGAGAATGGTTAAAATATTATAAATTTATTTTGACAACCATTTATACCTCAAAATCTCTGCCATCAAAACAAATTTGTTAAAAGATTTAAAAACAAAATATTTTAATATATTTTTAAAATAAAAAATGAAATATAATAATAATTTAACATAAGATAAAATAAATATAAAAAATAACAGCGAAATAGTTAAAACAGGAAACTAATAAGGCAACCGAGAAAGTGAGATATAAATGTATATAAGATGTGTTAAAATAATTAAATAGTAATATGTAGTCGATTCGAAGATACATGTAAAATATTCACATATCCATCAAATTCATGAAAAAGATATATAAATAAAGAATATTGTGTTTGTTATAAATTAAAATAAAAAATGATTTGTATACAAAATAATAGATTATTCTGTAAAGATTTAAAAAAAAAGAGTCAATTAATGTAAATTGTTCATGACATTGAGTGTATATATAGTCTTTTCCACTTCTCACGTCATCATCTAAGTACAACTTGGTTTTGATGGATAATTTTTTATTATATTTCCACGTCGATTTTTTTAATTTTTGAAACGTCTAAATAAAGTTGTAATAGATTGTAAAATAGAAAAACAATGAAATAAATTTGTTAATTTATTTGCAACAGCGTCAAAATATGATGAAGTTGTATACACGTTATTTTCTTTGATATATTTACAAAATTGTAATAATTTTGATATTTTTTTTCTTCATATTTAATTTAATTTATTAATATAATTTAGTTTTATTTTATTTTTTATCTATTAATTTAATATTTCTTCTTTATTAAAAAAATAAGACAACATATGATCACATACTTGGTATATTCTTGTTTATTTGTTTTTTGGGTCTCCGGTGTGTGTTTTCTCATACATTGTCGATTTATTGATTCACTAATCACTATCTATAATGAGTAAAAGTTTTGGACCATTTGAAGACATGATAATGTAAGAATAGGATGACATAAATGTTGTTTTACTATATGAAGTAATAAAACTAAATTAAATAACTTAATAAGGGAAGATTTAAACTAAAAAATTGAGTTAAAATAATAGCTTAACAAACAAAATTAAATATATTTGTAATATAATGCAACATAATCTTCTGGAATTTCATGGTTATACCACATGTAGATAATACTGCGGCAACATGGTATACCATTCAAAATCCCATTTTCAAACTCAACAATCATAATAGGATCCAAAATCATAACATTCTCATATATGTCAACATTAGAATAAAATTTGTTAACGGTTTCTTGTGGCAACAGAGTAGCCCAATTCCAATTCTCCTCAAAATTACTATCATCTTTGGTATAATCATCACTAACATCTTCATTATCTAACATTACCTTGAATTTTAATTTCATCTTCAACTTCAACATATTTGTCTCCACTATCACCTTCATATTCATCTTCTTCGTCAAATGATTTCTTTTTTCCTTTACCTTTGTGATTAATAGCCTCATTAATATGTTCCTCAACTATAATTGGTGGGTCAAGTAGATGTTCCACATAGAGTTCAATAACTTCATATCCCTTAACATCTTTAATAAATTTTAACATATCATCATCACAATTTAGAGGTCTCAATCCACGACTAAGTGCTAGCTTAGAATGACAATAATACACGCTTTTGAAATTCTATATCCCAAACATTTAACCACTTTTGCTATATGCGTGTAAGACATGGCATCAACTTCCCAACCACAATTTGTTTCTTCTATTTGACCTTTAACATACATTTTACAAGACACTTCTATAAACAAACCACCATGATATATACGTAGTATGATTTATTGCCCTTGTGATGACTTATACGCATATGTCAAGTATATGTATTTTTTTCTTCATATTTTATTTAATTTATTAATGTAATTTAGTTTTATTTTATTTTTTATCTATTAATTTAACATTTCTTCTTTATTAAAAAAAATAAGACAACATATGGTCACATACGTGGGATACTCTTATTTATTTGTTTTTTGAGTCTGCCTAGTGTTCTTCTCATACATTGTGGATTTATTGACTCGCTATCTATAATGAGTAAAAGTTTTAGACCATTTGGAGACATGATAATGTAAGAATATGATAACATAAATGTTGTTGTATTGTATGAAGTAATGAAACTAAATTAAATAACTTAATAAGGAAAAATTTAAACTAAAAAGTTGAGTTAAAATAATAGCTTAACAAACAAAATTAAATATATTTGTAACATAATGCAACATAATCTTCTAGACTCTATGGTACATGTAGGTAATACTATGGCAACATGGTATACCATTCAAAATCCCATTTTCAAACTCAACGAGCATAATAGAATCCAAAATCATAACATTCTCATATGTGTCAACATTAGAATAAAATACACGATTTCTTGTGGCAACACAGTAGCCCAATCTCAATTCTCCTCAAAATCACTATCATCTTCAGTATAATCATCACTACCATCTTCATTATTAGCAACATACTCCTCATTTTCATTTTCTACATTAACTTTACATTTAGCATTACCTTGAATTTTGATTTCATCTTCAACTTCAACATATTTGTCTTCACTATCACCTTCATATTCATCTTCTTCGTCAAATGATTTCTTTTTTCCCTTACCTTTGTGATTAATAGCCTCATTAATATGTTCGTCAACTATAATTGGTGGGTCAAGTAGATGTTCCACATAGAGTTCAATAACTTCATATCCCTTAACATCTTTAATAAATTTTAACACATCATCATCGCAAATTAGAGGCCTCAATCCATGACTAAGTGCTAGCTTAGGACAACAATAATACAAGCTTTTGAAATTTCTATACCGCAATTATTTAACCACTTTTGCTATATGCGTCTAAGACATGACATCAACTTCCTAACCATAATTTGTTTCCTCTATTTGACCTTTAATATAAATTTTACAAGACATTTATATAAATAAACCACCATGATATATACGTAATATGATCTATTGTCCTTGTGATGACCTATACGAATCAACACCATAAAAAATAAGCAAGAAAATAGCAAAATCAGCAACACAAAAATACAATAGTGAAATCAATAGCTAAATTAAAAGTAAAATGTGCAAAGCCCTAAACTACGAGAAAAATGTTAAATGGTGTGAAAACTTTTTCGTAGAAAAGACACGAATGTTTGTTATGGTTGTAATCATCAAATTACTGTTGTCTCGAATTCCTTCTTCTAGTCCATTCAATAACAATAATGAGTCTAGATATGTCATTTCTCATTCCACACCACTATTTGATGTTTAAAATGATTTTATATAAAAATTGAAAATAACAAATGATTATGCAACATTTGGTAGCCCTCAAATCAAAAATAGTTGCAAGCAAACTACTAAATTAGAGTTACAAAATTAATAGCCAACTCACTAAGAACAATATAGTTACAAACACAAATTATGAAAACCTTAAATAACACAATAGAGATTCAAATGAGAAAATAGACACATACTTTGAACACAATTGATGATTTGAAGATGAAGTCATTTACATAGTTGATGATTCACAAAATACGAACACGGTGAATCGTGAGCACAACAACGGAAGAACAAAGCATAAACACATAAGAATCGCGATGAATGATGAACACAGAAGAGAAAAAAAAAACCGCATGCAACTAAATTGTCGAACACAAACACAATGAGTTGAGGATGAAACACAGAAAAACCAGCAAATTGCGAGTTGACGAAATAGATGAATCTCAAGTAGAACGATTGCGAACGGATAAAAATGATTGCAAACACAAAAGAACAATCAAAGATGATGAAAATATTAATGATAATTGCGCTGTGTTTTCCCTCTTCTACTAGGGTTCTTGGTTTTCTTTTCCCTCTTTCTATTTTGACCCCAGACAACTTTTTGTTTTTGAACAAGACACAAAGTTTGCTTTGAAAAATAGTTAGATAATTCGATTAATTAATAATAGTTTTTTTTACAACAATATAAATAATTAATATAACTATATTTATTTGAGGTGGCAATAATTTTTAAATTAATAAATGCCACAATATATTAAAATATTTCACATAAGCATAATGGGAAAAAAAGATGAGTTTAATTTCAAAATTTGAAAAAATTAAGAGATCAAAATTGTTAATTTATAAATAAAATAACCAAAATCTAAAAATTGCTAAAACATGAGAACTAAAATTGCAATTAAGTCAAAATTTAAATCTAGCATTAAAAGTTGAAATCATCAATTTGGTTCCATGCACTTCCTATACTACAAATTGCATAAATTCTTAATTTCAAACATTTAAAGATGAACTTTTATTCTAAATTAAAAACAGTAAATATTCTAAAGGTGATTAAGCAATTAAAAACGTTAAGCGCGAAGATGAAAAAATTTATTACAAATTCAATTAAGTAATTGGAAAAAGCTTGCACAAATATAACGAAAACATTAAAAATATTTTGTACTTAAAAAATAATTGTATACCCAAATAATCTAAAACAAAGCACTCTTAAAGGTATGAATGGTATAATAATAATAAAAATAGAAATTTGGTGTGGTATGATAAAACTTTATATTATACTAAAAACACACAAAAACAACTAAGTCTATACAACTTACTTTAAAAAACATTCCATCATTTGAAAAAACAAAATACTACCACCAAATTTTTTATATGATGTAAAAAAAATTTATTCCTTATATAAAAAAATATATCTTGATTCGATGTTTATAAATTTGTACACGCAATTTAAAAATCTTGATTATCATAATTTAATACTACATAACTTCTTTAAATTACATAAAATAAAATATTAATAATATATAAAAAAAATATTTTAAAATCTCAAATATATTACCTACAAATAAAAAATAAATTACAGAGAAAATATATACTGTATTAATAATTTGGTGAATGTATTATAAAAATATTAAATGAACCAATATAAATTTGTATTAATAATTTGTGAATGTATTATAAAAATATTATAGTAGCATCAATATACTCATCTTAATAGATATATAGTAATCTCTAATAAGTTGAAATTCAAATGAGTTAAGTTAAATATTTTATGAGACATTTATATGATTTAGTGAGATTGGACAAATTTTATTTTTATTTTAATTAAAAAACATATTGAAAAAAGTGTATTAAAATGACATTTTATTTATTTTATAATAAGTGTTATTTTAACAAACAAAAAATATTTAAAATGTATATTTTTTATTTTTCAAAATAAGATGAATTATTATTTTATCCTATTTTACCTTCTAATTATACATTATTTTCAAATACTAAAAATGTAGACTATAATTTTCTCCATTTAATAGTATGTCAGTTGTTCAACCACATCATATTATTGATGAGTATTATTAATACCCGCTAAAACTTAAAGATACAAAAGAATTTGTTTTTATTAATATTAATACGTGTAAAATGAAAAAAGAAATACAGTAATTTTTAAAAAAGTATATATAATTAATTGATTGAAAAAATAAATTGGAGATGCTCTAACTACCTACAGATAATCGATACTACAGTACATAGCTACAAAATGAGACAAAAAATGCTACCGGGTGGACAATACCATAGGAAGAAGACAGCACCAGATCTGAGGAAAGACGACGATGACACTGACAACATTTTTATTTATTTTGTTAGATACGCTTACAAGCTTTTTAAATTATTATTTCAATAATAATATGGACAAACTAATTAGGTGTATTTATTTAATACTTTAGAATAGTTTCAATTTGATGAATTATGATTTTGTCAAAAATTTATATTTTACTTCATTTTATTATAAACGACGGAAGATATATTTTATATTAAAATTATATAAAAAATATTAATTTTTTTTAAATAATATACTATCAATAGGTGTGGCATGCCCTATATGTAGAATAATTACTACATACTACTTAATTAAAAAAAACGATATCAGACTGTCTTAATTTAACTACTTTTTATCTTGATCATATTACACATTAAGATATATCTTTGATTAACTATGAGATTTTTTTTTATATTTCATGCAATATATAAGAAAATGTTTATACGTGGAATAAACACCCCATATGGCCTATCTTATCTACTTCTTCCAGACTCATAAGTAAAAATATTTACTTTCATAGTTCTTAAGATTTATAATTAACAACATTAAAGTTTCATAATTTTACGTAAAATACATATATGTAGAATGAATACTCCATATAAACTATATTATCTTTATTTTACAAGAAAATATTATCTTAACTTTTCTCAATAAAAAAAAATCTTACCCGACTTTTTTGGATTCATTTATGGCTAAAATTAATTATTTTTACTCTTATTAGAAAAATATTGAAGTGCATTAAACTTTTTTATTTCATGTAAAATTTGAAATACATTTACTAATTTGCTTATTAATTATATTGATAATTTCCTCAAGATATAAATAAATTAAATTAAGAGTATTTTTGAAACAATAATAATAATAATAATAATAATAATAATAATGTTAAATATAAATAAATTAGTTCACATTTGCTTTTATTTGAGTTTTACAAAAATATGTTTACAGTTGAGTAAGCCAAAATAATTTCTTATTTTAAGAATAATATTTGGTGTACATCACATTTAGTATATACATTACAAATAATAAAGAGGATAAATTTTATGGTATAATAAAAAAATATACATTTATACTATAAATTTTTTTATTAATAAATGATATGTCATTTAATTAATGTTGATTTAATTTTGATAGAATCAAAATATGTTAATTTTTTAATGTATTGTAAAAATCTTGAATAAAGAGATAAATGATAATGATATGATAAAAGGAGAAAAATAAAAATAAAATTAAGTAAACGAAAATTTGAGATGTATATACATTTTGAATACCATAGAAAACTTTCAATTTAACGATATCTTGCACTCATCGTTGGTTATTTAATTAAGTTAAAGAAATTAAAAAACTTATACCTATTTAATTCACATCTCTTCTCTTCTGTAATCAGATTCTCTTCCCACTCTCTAAGTTTATCAAATTTGTATTCGGTTGTTATCTTTTCATAAAGCGGCTAAGCAACAACCTCTTACACTTACACGCATGTGATAAAAAAGTACACCACAAACTCATACATGTAATAAATCCAACTCAACAAACAATTCTCATCCAATAATTTATTTAGTAAGAAAGCAACCATATTTTTTGTCTTTTTCCTTCTGAACTGTTTCCCAAACCTCAAAGTCATTTAATCATCTTATATTAACTTTATTTCTATATTTGGATCACATTATCAATATATGACATGTATCACGTAATTCTTTTTATCTCTTTATCTCATAAAGTGTGTATGACTGGACACGAAACATTTTTCTAAATAAATACAAGAAGCAAGAACAAAGGGAGAATCATTCTTCATTCGTTTGTGTTGGTTTAGTTTTTATTCTTTTTTCATTTGTGCTTATACAAACCACAAAAAAAAGCAATGAGAGCAACACATTTTGTGTTTGTTTTGGTTTGGTTCCTTGGTGTTTATTTGCCTACTTATTTTTGTGTCAATGTTACTTATGATCATAGAGCATTGCTCATTGATGGCAAACGCAAGGTTTTTATCTCTGGTTCCATTCATTACCCTCGTAGCACTCCACAGGTCTCTCTCTCTATTTGTTTGTGTTTGTGAACATACACTCTTTATTTGAATTGTCTTTGATGTTTTAACTTAACTATGGTAGTTCAAGTCGAAGACGTGTCTGGTTTCTGACACTTATACATGTGATTATATTCAAGCACTTTTAAAAAAAAAATTATTACTGGTGTTTGCGTGTTGATGTTGCGTTTGGTGTTTGTGTTTGTGTTTGTGTCAGTGTAAGTGATTCATAGTTATTTGTTGTTGCAGATGTGGCCAGACCTTATTCAAAAATCAAAAGATGGAGGAGTTGACGTGATTGAGACTTATGTTTTCTGGAACTTACATGAACCGGTTCAAGGCCAGGTTCTGTTCTCTTCCATTACCTTTTCACATTGTTCTTCTGTCTTGCTTTAACTGTCTCTTACATTGCATCGTGTGAGTTTTCAAACTTATGAAACTTTTCATTATTTAGAAGTAGGAAAAGAATAGAACATCATTCTTGAAGATATTTATTAAATAGTATTTTTAGCACTTAAAAGCATGAAATTTGGAAGAGAAGTTTTCAATTTCTATCAAAAGACTTCAAATAAATGATGGATTGCATATTTTGGTTTGGCAGTATCATTTTCAAGGCAGAAGGGATTTGGTTGGATTTGTGAAGGCAGTAGCAGCAGCAGGTCTATATGTGCATCTACGGATCGGTCCTTATGCATGTGCTGAATGGAATTACGGGTAAAAATCAATCTTTTCAATGTATCATTTTAAGGAGAGTTTCATAATAATCTCATTTGTTTTTCTCCTTAAACAGTGGTTTCCCTCTTTGGTTGCATTTTATTCCTGGAATTCAGTTCAGAACTGATAATGAACCATTCAAGGTAATAATTCATTTCTTTCTCTATGTCTCATGTTGTGGAATCTGCTTTTTTCTGTTATCTGAAGTTGATTTGTAATTCAGGCAGAAATGAAGCGGTTTACCAATAAGATTGTCCAAATGATGAAGAAAGAGAATCTCTATGCATCACAAGGAGGACCTATTATTTTATCTCAGGTTTCTCTTAAAAAATCATACACATGCCATTTTTAATGAGAAAATGTATATAGTTCTTTAATGAGAAAATCATTACTTTCTAATGACAGATTGAAAATGAGTATGGAAACATTGATAGGGATTATGGTCCTGCTGCTAAAACTTACATTGATTGGGCAGCATCAATGGCTACATCTCTTCAAACAGGGGTCCCCTGGGTTATGTGCCAGCAGGCAGATGCACCTGATCCAATTGTATGTTTGCTCCTTTTCACTATCAACATAGTTTTATGCAGTTTATAACAAAGCTATTTTACTACGCTGCTTTCGAAAACTGTCCTACTTGACTGTTAATTTTTGAATTATTGTATCTTAAATGCTTGCAGATAAACACGTGCAACAGCTTTTACTGCGATCAATTCACACCAAACTCTGACAATAAACCGAAAATGTTTACTGAGAATTGGAGTGGATGGTTAGCACCGTTCCTTTCTACTCACAAAATGATTTGATTTAACTGTCTATCTACTTTTCCATTCAACTCCCTTTTGAATTCTTTGAAACCATAGGTTTCTTGCATTTGGAGGTGCCACTCCTTACAGACCAGTGGAAGATCTTGCATTTTCCGTGGCGCGCTTTTTTCAGCGGGGTGGTACTTTTAATAATTACTACATGGTAAACGCAACCTCACATGTAGTTTAAGCTCAATACTTAGTATGCAAGACACTAAGTAAACCAACTGATACTGCAACTTTTTTTTGGTTGCTTTCTGTGAAATAGTACCATGGAGGAACTAACTTTGGCCGCACAAGCGGTGGACCTTTCATTTCTACTAGTTATGATTATGATTCACCCATTGATGAGTATGGTATGCACTCTTTCAGTTCACATTATATGATTATTTTATATGTAGAAGCCATTAAAAATCACAGTGAACAATATTATGTAATTGTAAATATAAAATATGTTATTGCTTGATGCAGGAATTATTAGACAACCCAAATGGGGCCATCTTAAAGAATTGCACAAGGCCATAAAGCTTTGTGAAGAAGCACTAATAGCTACAGATCCAAACATTACATCTCCTGGTCCAAATATAGAGGTAATAAGAGACCCTTTTTAAGTTTAGATTACAATTTCTTGTTTAACTTCTTATAGTTTATCAAGTTTTAAATTTCGGAATAGTTACCAATATCTCTTAAGATTTTCTATTCAATCTCAGATTGCAACTTACAAGACAGGAGATGTATGTGCTGCCTTCCTTGCCAACATCGACACATCGGATGCAAATGTTACCTTCGACGGCAATTCATATTACTTGCCTGGATGGTCTGTGAGCACCTTACCGGACTGCAAGAATGTTGTATTTAATACTGCAAAGGTTTGCCTCATCAACTTCCAATCAATATATATAGATCAATTGACTAGACTTACTTTCTATATAGCACCAACACTTCAAATTGAAGGCTTGTCTGGTGTTCGACATATGTAGTTAAATTCATTTACTTTCGTTTTCTCAAACTATTACCGGTGTCTAGTATCTGTGTGTTTCAGTGCTTCATAGCTGATTTTTAAGCTACATGTGATTAATCAGTCTACTGTCGAAATCATTTTTTCTGTTTTCTTGTTCAGTAAGTTAGCATAAACTAAAGTTATTTTTGGTACGACAGATTAATTCTGCATCTACGATTTCAAGCTTCACAGCTGAATCTTTAAAAGAGGTTGATTCTTTGGACGGTTCAAGTTCAGGCTGGAGTTGGATTAGTGAACCGGTTGGTATTTCAAAGAATGATGCATTCTCAAAACCTGGACTACTGGAGCAAATAAATACAACCGCTGATAAAAGCGACTACTTGTGGTACTCATTAAGGTATATGAGTTTCCAAGGTTGAGATAGCTTTATTTTTTACCATTATTTCTTTGTCGTGTGTTAACCTTTTTACAATTTATTTTGAAGCATTAATGTTGAAGATAATGTTGGTGCTCAAACTGTCCTTCACATTGAGTCGCTTGGCCATGCCCTTCATGCTTTTATAAATGGGAAGCGTGCAGGTAAGAAAAAAAAAGTTTAAAGATTAATATCTTGATAACAATGTTGAATTATATATACTCTCACTAAATTAAAATGTTTGATTCTTTCTTTAGTTCAACGGAATATTTCATGAATTATGTAATGAAATTCAGATATGTTAATACCGCAAATTTTTTTCAGGGAGTGGAGCAGGAAACAGTGGAAATGCTAGTGTCAATGTGGACATTCCCATTACACTTGTAGTTGGAAATAACACAATTGATCTTCTGAGTTTAACAGTGGGATTACAGGTTCATATTTTCTTATTATAAAGTACATAATTAACTGTCTACAACATCGACGAAACCTTGGTTTTAATTATGCATCATCTAGTCATTTCTCATTACTACATCTGCTAATGTGAATTTTACACACCACAGAATTATGGAGCATTTTTCGACACAAGGGGTGCGGGGATCACTGGTCCAGTAACATTGAAAGGTTTGAAAAATGGCAGTACCATCGATCTCTCCTCACAAACGTGGACATATCAGGTTAGTCTGGGCTTAACTCAAGGCCTGCTATCATTTATCTTTTTGAGTTTTGTGAATTAATTAACCAAAGTGATACAGCTGAAATGAATTTCATTTTTCGTTATAATTCGAGTCATAGATTAAAACATGGCTTTATTTTTGTGAATGCAGGTTGGCTTTAAAGGTGATGGTTTAGGTTTGGTTAGTGGAAGGGTTGGACAGTGGAATTCACAATCAACATTGCCTACAAATCAGCCTTTGACTTGGTACAAGGTAGTCTTATTAAGAAATACTTGAAAGAAAATTAAAGGAATGCTATCATAGCACAATAATTTTGCTCCTTACTAATGTTGATACATGTTGTATTAGACGAACTTTGCTGCTCCCTCGGGCACGAACCCAGTTGCAATTGACTTCACGGGGATGGGAAAAGGCGAAGCTTGGGTGAACGGGCAAAGCATTGGGCGGTACTGGCCTACATATGCCGCTCCAAGTTCTGGTTGTACCGACTCATGTGATTATAGAGGACCGTATGATTCAGGCAAATGTCTAAAGAACTGTGGAAAACCATCACAGACATTGTAAGTGTTAGATATTCTATTCAACATGAGAAAACTTCTTGAAAATAAATAATAAGACCTTTTTGATACTCATTGAGTCACTGATCCTGCAGATATCATGTACCGCGATCATGGTTGAAACCAGACAACAACACTCTTGTTTTGTTTGAGGAAAGCGGAGGCGACCCTACAAAAATCTCTATAGCTACAAAACAGATAGAAAGTGTTTGCTCACACGTATCTGAATCTCACCCTCCACCTGTAAGCATGTGGAATTTAGATACAGAATCAGGAACAGAAGTAGGTCCTGTATTGTCACTGGAGTGTCCTTCTCCTAATCAAGTGATAACTTCCATTAAATTTGCGAGCTATGGAACGCCGCAAGGGACTTGTGGAAACTTCAACCACGGACGTTGCAGCAGCAATGGTGCTCTATCCATTGTACAGAAGGTATTATATAATATATATTCCCCTTTCTTTTTAAATAAGATGTTTATAATGTTGCCTTTTGGACAATACTGAATGTGATGTGCATTAACAGGCCTGCATTGGATCAAGCAGTTGTAGCATTGGAGTATCAATTAATACATTTGGAAATCCGTGTAGAGGAGTAACAAAGAGTTTAGCCGTTGAAGCTGCTTGTACATAGACATGTCTGCTTCTAGCCTTTGTACTACCTACATAGGGTTCATCTTATAGATCAAGATGATTCCTGATTAGCCTAAGTTATAGTCAAGATGGTATTATAGTTGTAAACCAGGGGGAGTAAAAAAACAGTGCATTGTTGATTGCAAAAAAAAAAATATTTGAAAGAAGAAAAAGTGGTCTCTAATGCCTGTGTTATGGTAGTATTTTTACATGAGAGTTTGGTTTCTAACTCACAAGACAAAAAGTTGTTCTCAATTCTCACTCATCAAAGGAACAAGCAAATGGATTATTTCTTATAAGAGAAGTCGGATTCATTTACTTGTAATTGCAATTTTCCAAAAATAAAAAGGGTTCTTCATGGATTTGGATTCTCTATGGCGGTTGTATCATGCAACATGCTATCAAGATACAACCTAATACTACACTTATACATTTGTGATATGCCTCATCAAAGTGGTTTGGATCTAGTTCTCTCTCTTAGATGCTACGGATCCGTTGGATCTAAGAGAGATAATTATATACATCACAAAGAAAAAACTCAAAATACGAGAAAACAACCACCGTTGCAATCGTTAATATATTATTTTTCATCAAGAAACTTACGAAAATCCTATTAGACAAATTGAACCTCCATTTATGTGGTATAATGGTAGGTCATAGAATGAAAGATCAAAATAAATTATTCATCATAGTACAAAAGAAATCTGACATTAATATCAATCATTACAAATTTTGACCAAATTAAATGATCATGGACAACATTTTTGTCCCTTATTTATCTGGACACATTACAATACAAAAGAAACCAAAATAAAAAGATGTCACAAATTCAATCACAAAGAGTCTCTTATTTTTCATACTGATTCATGATATCAGTATTGAGCAATTAGTCCTTGGCTAGTGGAAGAATCTTCAGATGGCCTTTGGAACCTGCATAGTTTGCAGGATGTTGAAAAAAGTGACGTAGTTTGGTACTTATCTTCCCCACCCATCATTGGCATAGCAACACCTCTTTTAACAGGACTAACATAGCTTGGCCTATAAGTTTGACCCAAAACTCCTTCAATAAAATCTGTAGGTTTCTTAAACTTGAACTGTGTTTCCAAATGAGCAAAAGCATCATCTGATGGTAACTGATAATTGTGAGCTTTGTTTTCCTTTTCTCCAATAGGCCTCACCCTTATATCCATTTCAAGTAAACCAGAAATTGTGACTCTAACACTGTTGGTATCATCTGTTCTTTCAACAACAACTTCTCTTTCGTCGGTATTAGTCTTCCATTCAGCCTCACCATCAATAGGAATGGTTACTGATTCACCATCCCATTTCACTGTAAGAGAGTCAACACTTTCATTCCATTGATTTACTCTATTGGCTGCAATAACAAGAGTGTGCACGTCGAACATGACAGCGAGTGCCTGCACCCATGTGTAGTCACGAGTCCTTCCCTGAGGTCGAGTACCGATGAAGTGTGCGTTGATTTGGAATTCGTCGTCGGAAACTATGGCAAAGTTTCCTCCTTTGGCTCCATGGAAGTAGAACATCACACCGTCCCCACCAACAAAGCGAGGATCGTAGCACAATGAACCATAACCATCACAGTTTGCTCTTCTAACTGCAAAAAGAAACAAACTCAACATGAATGATCAGTACTCACTTCTTGCTCTATGTATATGCACTTGAGTTAGTCATGATTATATAGATACTTGTACAGTACTAAGAAATTCCCTAAGATTGAATATTTAATAATAATATGAGTTTAAAGACTATGCACCGAAACTATAAAACAATTATTCATAGTCATCTAATCAGATTTAACAATAATGTCATTTTGTTATATTATTTTCAAAAATATCTCAACATATATCTACTTGGTCTGAGATCTAATAAAATTTGACACTGTCAATGTGTAGTCTTTAAACTCTAATAATATTACCTACAATTTTTCTCTAATTAAACTAATTCATGTATATATAAAAAGTATAAAATGGAAGAGCATGAGAGGAGACAATGTTGACCTTATCATAGACAAAATCTTGAAAATCAGGAACTTGATGCAGTCCCATGACCTGGATCATCAAATTAAGATTGAACGACTCACGTAGCTTAAGTCCAAAATATAAAAATGAAGAATGAGTCGTCCAATCTTAATCTAATAGTTCAGACAAGCAATTGCATGATTGCTTGAATGCGAAGAAACCAAATTTTGTACATTAAACTATACTACATAGGCAAATATATATATAGATTTGAACTTACACTTGCAAGTAGCTTCACATTTGCTGCTACAATCAATAAAACAACCTTTCTGCTTCTTGTTCTTCTTAGGCTTCCTGGTTTTGCACTCTGATGGACAAACAAGTGTCTTGAAATGACAAGAAGAAGTTGGTGCTTTACAGAATGCTCTCTCCTGTCCTGATTCCAAAGCTGGTAACTTTTCACTATTTGAAGATTCTTCCTTTGGACTCTTCTTTTTTGGAACTTTTTCCTTCTTCTTTTCTTTGTCCTTGCCTTTATCCTTATCATTTCCCTTACCATTTCCCTTACCGTTGCCATTACCATTACCATTGCCGTTACCGTTTCCTTGGCCTTGAGCAATGGCAGCTTCCATAGAGATAAGTAATATAACTAAGGCCACCAAGATGCTCCATTTTTTTGTAGCCATCTTGGTGATCTCTCTAATGATATTAAATTAACTAATTTGATTTTTTTTGTTACTTTCCTTTGCTTATGATTTTAAATTGGTTGAATGATGGAGAGGTGCTTGTAGTGAACAAAATATTTATAGAGAAAATTTTGGTATATGCATGTTGGCCCAAAAGTTCGGCTTAAGATTTGCATGTATCCTTTTTCTAAACGCTTTTAAAGTTTGTGGTTGCTTGGTTTAGTGATATGAGGAGGGCTATTCAAAGCTTATTATTTGAAGTGCCAACTAGATATTGACCAACTTAATTAATTAGCACACTAACTTGTTGTTTAAACAAGGTTCTTGGGTCTATATATTAATTATCAATGTTATGAAAACTGAACTTGGGGGTTAAATTGGTTGAACCGAGAATTGATATGTTATTTGATTTTGTTGACTTTCAAAATTGTTCAGATAAATAACTAGAGAAATCTTGTGAATAAGAATCAATCGAAAAAATCATTGGTAAAATAGTTCGATATGGTTTAAAAAATACATTTCTTTAAAGAAAAATATCCAGAAACAACAATTTTTATTTTTAAGTATTTCGGACTTCTTACTTGTTTTTTTTTCTTTCTTTTAGTGCCATTTGAATCAAAATAGTAAAACTCTAAATAAAATATACTTTTATTTTAAAAATAAAACATACATATAATAAATAAGATTGATACCATCGCATAATCTCACAACTTCGTTAGAGGTAGTAAAATAATGATATTTTGATTTAATTGTAATTTTAGTTCTCTATTTTTATTATTTTATGGAATTAATCTCTATATTTAAAAGTCTATCAATTTTTGTAATTGTTTTAGATTTTTGAGCTAAAAAAACGAATTGACATATTTTAAATGATGTAGTTTACGATTTCATGATTTAAAATTATTTAGATGCATTAATTATTTATATGTCATTAATTAAATTACAAAATTAAAAAAAAAATTAAAGTTGAAAGTTAAGTTTATATAAGATTTTATTATGATTTCGAGATATTAATCATTTTACATCATTGTATTCTATGTTATATTATTTAAACCATGTTATGTAGTTCTTTTTAGTCACAAAATTAGAATATGGGATGAATCTATCACATTTTAAAATAGATGGATAAATATCATGAATTGGTAAGAATAAAAATACTAAAATTGCAATTTAGCATAATTCTTTTTTAGAAATGTATATTATTATTGTAGTTGCAAACGAATATTGTGACACTTTACATGTAATGTATTTTGACACTTTTAAGTAGGGTTGTGCAAAATCGATTGACCAGATAGAATCAAAGCCATCCATACAGCCTATTTGATAAGTTGGCGGATTACAGCATGTTACAGTTTGAAAATGTGTGTATATACTATAATGCTGAGTGAAAAAAAATAGATTTATGATTATCCGAATCTAATCACTTCACTTAAAATTCGATGAATAAAAATATAAATTTTTTAGATGAATCTTACAATCTCATTTATTCATCACACTATCACTATAATAAAAGAATTGTTTGATAAAAAAATTATTCAAGCTTTAATAAAAATAATGAAAACACACTATTTAAAAAAAAAATTGAAAAAAAAATGGACATTCCCATTTCAAATAAAAAATCTATCATCGAATTTGAATCAATCCACGTACATAATCCAAAGTAACCAAAACACACAAGTGGTATTTAACCTATTTTTGTTTGTAGTATTTAAAAGATTAAAATATATTATTTTATTATGATCGTTCAAGTTGAACCTTTGAACTTAGGATCGATGCTTTCACCGGTTTTACGTCCCTGGCAGTTTTTTTAACTGTTTTGAATTTCTTATGTTTTAGTCATTCAATTTTGTAAATTACTAGTATTGATGTTTTAAAATTTCAATGTCTAATTAACTTATTTTTCAATTTCAACCATATTATTAATCGGCGAGAAAGTCAGAAAAGTGTGATACACCCGTGGTTCAATTATTTTCTAATGTCGAGGTTCAATTCTACTTCTACGATACCCGTTGAAGGTTATGTTAGACGTGTAGGTAAAGTTAGGTTGCTAGATTGTGACTTAAGATTCGCATATTGTAACCTTTGACGGTGATGGCATTAGCAATTAATTTAGGTGTAGTAACGTGGTTTTATATGTTGAGTTGAGAACAAGAAGCTTGGATTGATGGCATCATGAGTTTTTTATATTGTGTGGAAACAGCTCCAACATCCACTCCATACATGCAACTCTTCTCTATGATAAATATCAAATAAAATAGTTTAGATGCAAGTCAATGTACCACTATTAATCTTTAATCGTAATTTATCTCCTAAAATATTAATATTATTAAGTTAAACGTTTTATCTCAAGTTCGAATTTAAAATCTTAGAATTATTTTAAATTAATTATAATAATATTTATTATCTCTTTTAAAATAAAATAAAAATACTATTGAATCATCTAAACTATTCATATTTTTTTATTTAATATTTTTCATATATTCATTTTAAAGCGGTAAATGAAAATGTGGAAAAAATGTACCCAAACATCAAATTAATTTTAAAAATATCTTAACAAATATCCTAAAAAACTAATTGAATCTTTGGATATATTTTTTAAAAAATTGAATTATATTATAGGTGTAGAAAGTGAGAGATATTTTAAATGGAATGTTGTCACTAAAAAAAAAAAAATAGCAACAATCCAAATGGTCGCTAAAACATTTGCAGACAATTATTTATTGTTAGTGTAGCTAAAAGCTTTAGCGGCAATCTAACAAGTGTTAGTAAAGATCTATTTAATGGCTACTAAAAATGATTTATTTTTTGAAGCATTATAGTGGCCGCAAAATTAATATTTTGGAATGACTAATTCATTATTTTACCAACCTTTAAGTATGACTGCTAAAAATAGGGGAAACTTTCTATTACATAAACTATTGTCACTAAAAGTCATTTGATTATTTATCTAATTTATAGACTATTTGACAAATAATAGCTTTAGTAGCAGTTATGAGACTTAAAGATGAGGGTTGACGTTGTTTCTTTAATTATTAATTATTAATTATTATTTTCTATTATGAATGACCCTTATGAAATTTGTACTATCTAAGAAAGAATATATACAAATCAATTATAAGAGAGTGTTGTTTAAATTATAGATTATAGGTGTTTATATATATATATATATTAATTGATCTCACATTCGTTTTTTATTTGTTCAAATAATAATTAATTTATTGATTTTGTTCAATACACAAAAATTTAAGCACACTTATTAAGAGGATACTTAATATATATATATATATATATATATATATATATATATATATAATTGCTATTAAAATATAACTTTTACAAGGTAGAAATAACACAAATAAATAAAAATAAAAATATCACATTAAATTTTTAATTATATATATATATATATTATCTGACCATAACACTTATACACATATTTATATAAGAAAAATCGATGATATAGGTCCTACTTACAATACCGTTGCTATTATACCAATTTATTTTAATCAAATTTTACACTTGATTTCTCTTGAAAATTTTATCTTTAATTGATTTTATTAATCACTTGAACACAATTACTTAATTTCTATTTGTATTTCAAACTGTTACTATAATATAATAGATTATTCTCTCTATATATATTTAATATTTTGATTTAAATTTATAAAAATATTTGATATGTTTTATGTGTAATATATCATTTTACTATTTTAATGTATTAATTTAAGTAATTTTAATTGTTAGATGTTTAAAAGAAAATGTAACCGAAACATTAATTGTAGAATTATTTAGGAAATGTCAGGTAGAAAATGATATTATTTGTATATTAACATACGCGGAATAAGTTAGAAGGATGTTTCGATTTTAATCCGACAAATGAACCTAATTATTAATTACTATTACTTTATTTTAAATTTATTTTTAGATTTGAGTAGGTTCTAATTGAAAAAAAAAATGATGAATTTGAAAGAGGAAGATTTATGTTTTATTTAATTAAGATCTAATTTTTTTTTTTAAGTTTGGATGTGAGATGTAGGATTTATATTGATGTTATTAATATCTTCATTAAAAAAAGTGGTGTCCTGTATTTAATTGATAGATTAAGAGATGTAAAATAAATATTAAAATGGAGGACCTTAATTCAAAATGAGAAAACTAACCTATCCACCAATTTTTAGCATTCGGTCATAAAAAAATCGTTAACATTCTTCTTTTTGTTACCTTTGATTTTTCTTTTATTATTTTAATTATTAAATAAAATATTACCAAATTTATTTATTAAATAAAAGACAAAAACATCTCATGTGATAAAACATAAGATTGCAAAGTAAGATAACAAAATAAAACAATGGGCCTCCGAAGCCCGAGCCCATTTCACTTCTCTTCCCTAACCTTGAGAAAATAACACTGTAGCACACAAAAGTAAACAACGCAGCTGGAAAAAAGAGGGCAAAACTGGAAACTGTCATGTGTCTTCCACATAATCGATTTAGCTAGACGCAAAAGCTACAAGGAGTAGCCTCGAAGACATTTTCAGAAGAAAGAATCGCGTTTTTAACTGTGTGCCAAACATCATCCCTATCTCATGAAATCACGTTTTCAGGTGGTGAACGCACGTTGATTGTAGCTCAACGCATAATTCATTGATTCTATCTAGGGTTTCTTGATTCGGATTCCGATTACGAATTAGCTCTCTCTCTCATTCTCGTTTTCCGCCATTTGATTCACAGTTAGGGTTTCTGAGAATCTTGATTCATGCTGGAATTCTAGTTTCTTTTTTTTTTTTTGGTGTGGAACTGGGGTGACACAACCATCCCAGTTTATCATTCTCGCCCACAGAAAAAAATAAGGTAACTTTGTTAACATTTCAATACATCTTTTTCTTATTGCTCTGTGTAAATTTGTCATCTTCATTTTCTCCAATGTTAGCTCATTTGTTTGTTTTTTATTCATGTATGTTTATTTATTTTTTCTCTTTTAATTATTGTTTCACCTTTTGATGGAAAAGGTCAATGAATTGTTCCTGTGGGCTGAGTTTGCAAAAGTTGTTATAAACTGGAGTTACCACAATGTTGGGTGTGAATTGTAGCAGTGGAATTGATATCTTAAGCCCTATTCTCTACTTAGCTGAATGGCACCCTTTAGAATTGCACCTTTGACTAGGGCTTGAAGCCCTCTTCCTCTGAATTCAGGTAATAGCCTTTTTCCTGCTGATTGTTTCATCCATTCGATAAGGTTAGTGAGTTTGAAGATCTGGGTTCTGTTTGGATTAACAACTTAATTAAGTGTTTTCATGTATAAGCTATTTATAATTTTATCTAACAAAAGATAAAATAACTAACTTTTTTTCGTAACCTATCCTCGGAAGTTTATAGAAATAAGCTGTGAAAACGGGTTTATAGAAATAAACTGAAAACAACTTAGACATGTCATAAGTTGTTTTCATAAGCTCTCACGAACTGTTTCACAAGTGTTTATGTCAGTAGATAAATTCACATAACCTAGTTCAAAGAGGCACGTGATGTTTGATTGTTTTTGACATGATGAAATGTTTCTTTGTACAGATTTACAATTTTTTTTTTGCTTGGAAGATTTTTCAATGAACTTAAGGTCTAAGCTCAAGATGTTAAATAAGACTCTTTCTTTTGCGAAAGCTATGTGGTGCTGTAACTGCTTTGGGTTTATCAAGAGACGGAATCCACAAAAGGTTAAGCCAGCCATCAACAGTAACCTATCTCAGGAGCTGTTGTTGGAGGACGATTTTGATGATGAAGATTCCTTCTGTAATGATGAGGTTAATAACACCACAAGTGGAGATGATAGTGAGGTGCAAAGTCGTCCCAAGCGATCGGAGGATGTTTTGATCTTTAGAGTTGAGAATGACATGATTTGTAGGCAGTTTCCTGTGAAAGAGACTCACAGAGTTGTTCGCACTGAGGTAATTTGTCGGTGACAGTAGCTTTATAGAATTTTTTTTCATCTCTTTTCTATAAGCGTGATTTTGATGTATAGTGAAACATCGAGATTAGGTGGCCTAGGGTATTTATTTACATGAATGATCTTTTTAATGTGTTGCTGGTAAAATTTGCGAATAGTTTCCATACCCTACTCTCTTTAAAATTTGGTGTTTTCAATATGAGCTATGATATTTATTCAATTTCAACTGAAGAGAACTTCTTATCAAGTTTTAATGTAATGCTACATGTCAGAAGAAGTTTGAGTTTGTGTTTAATTTTAATTTCCTATTGGGTTGTTGCTATACTTGCTGAATGGTTATTTTAATAAATGTGTCCAGGATGAAAACGGAAACAAGATGATAAATGAGTATATTCGTGAGTATAAGATTGGTTCTGGTAGCTATGGGAAAGTGGTAAGCATAGTATTCATTGTACCCTGTCTCTAAAGAAAACAGTTTTCTTGAGCCTCTTTCCTTGAATGCTTGGCAGGCTCTTTATCAAAGCTCCGTTGATGGAAAACATTATGCAATTAAGGTATGAAAATGTTTCGTTATGGGAAAACTGATAATGTTATGGTAGGAAATATAACCATATTGGTGTTTTTTTTTAATTATAGGGCTGTAATGAATACCGTGTTCTTATTATTTTGATAGCCGTTAATGCCTTACGGGTAAAACTTATATGCAGTACCCTATATATGGTTGGTACTATTCTCCTATCACGATAGAACACATAGTTAATTTCATTTACTCATATTAACATCGTCATAATTCTGTTAGTTTAATAAAACACACACAATTAACTTCGGTCTTAGTTAATGTTAATGATGGAGATGCTGATAGCGATGGCGAGTAGCGCCATACAGAGTTGGTCGTCGAGATCAATGTTGTCGGTGGCTGAGTAGCCAGAGGTGAGATTGACTTGATGTCTTATTTGGAGATTTGGTGGAGTAGTGGTGCGGCAGTGTGGTGCGTCGTGACGATAGCAGGTGTTGTTATGGTAATCGAAACAAGACAACGGAGAGGCTAGGTGAATGGAAGCGTTTTGCTACCATGAATCAGGATGATTATGGAACTTCTGTAACTGAGGAATTTACAGCGTCAATTTTTTAAAACTTTCAATGTCTACTTGTGTACTTTTGTTGGTAAACAGTACGAACTGGACCTACATAACTGCACCTAAGTTCTGCCATGCCTTAATGGTGCAATTGTTCATTTATTGAGCTGAAAATCTTCTGAATATAGGCCTTTCATAAGTCTCATTTACTGAAGCTTCGAGTTGCACCATCTGAAACTGCCATGAGTGATGTTCTACGTGAGGTATATTTCTTCATCATATCTTTGTTTTTTCCCATAGTCTGGATCGATATTCAAAATATGACTCAAATATGCATCTTTTCAGGTTTTCATCATGAAA
The DNA here is from genome assembly GCF_000331145.2 of Cicer arietinum. Lineage (NCBI taxonomy): Eukaryota > Viridiplantae > Streptophyta > Magnoliopsida > Fabales > Fabaceae > Cicer > Cicer arietinum. Next base: position 65,832,856 of record NC_021165.2, on the reverse strand, counting down.
ATGCTGGAACATCCCAATATAGTCAATCTCATTGAGGTGATTGATGACCCGGAGTCGGATAACTTCTACATGGGTACTGATGGCTAGTTTTTCTTTCTTGGTTCTGTTATTTAGTTACTGACTGCTACTCCTGAAATTTCTGTCTATCCGAGCTTTGCTTTTGGGCAAGTTAGAATCTCTTGTTGGTCCTTTGCTTGACTAGCTGATTTTTCTAATGCAGTACTTGAATATGTGGAAAGCAAGTGGGTTTGTGAGGGTTCAGGTCCGGCTTGTGCCTTAGGTGAAGAGACTGCCAGGAGATACTTGCGTGATATAGTTTCTGGATTAACATATCTCCATGCTCATGTAATATCTCTTTTTACCAATCTTTTTTGTGTGTAATGTTGACTAAGTCTCTCTCCCTCTCTCATAAGCGCCACACAAATACATCATGTTTATTAATTATATATGTACATATATATATTTTGGAACAAATGTTTAATTATATTTTTATTTGAAAACAGAATATAGTACATGGGGATATCAAACCTGATAATCTGCTGGTTACTCGTGATGGTACAGTAAAGATAGGGGATTTCAGTGTCAGCCAGGCTTTTGAGGTAATGCAACTACTGAGCCTGAATGTTAATTTAAATACTTGAAACAAAACAAGCCCCCACTTTACTTGGACAATAGTGTAGCTTCAACTACAACTTAGGACACATTTTCTTTGTGATACTGCAATATGATTGCACACTGTGTATGAATAAGAAATGTGATTACTTGGAACTTGCATTTTTTCTGAAAATTACCAATCATTTATATTTTATATATTACCTTTTGTGTGTTACATGGTCATCAGTCACCTTCCTTGACATGCTCCATGCCAGACTTTTGATAAAATACTGGTAATATTCAGAGCCGTCTTAAACAATTTGGGGGCTCTGTTCTAATCTTAAAAATTGGGTCCCTAATAAAAAGAAGCACTAAAAACTAAAATACAACTTTTGGGAATCGATCCTAGGACCTCCGCATGAAAACATTACATTCTAGCATTGAACCATTGGAAGACATCTAATAATTTGTAAACGTTGACAATATATAACTAATGTTTTGGGGCCCTCGAAATTTTGGGGCCCTGTGTGGTGGCCCAGCCTGCACGGGCTATGGGCCGTCCCTGGTAATGTTACACATGCTATGAAGCATGAACACCCGAACATGACACTTACTGACATGTTGACATCGATAATATTTTGAAAAATGGAAGAAATCAAATATAACTATATATATCAGTACCCACGTATTAGGATGTCCCAGGAACTAATATGGAGCCTGTTTCGTTTTCATTGTGCAGGATGATAATGATATGCTTCGACGATCACCTGGCACTCCTGTTTTCACTGCACCTGAATGTATTTTAGGTTGCTATTTTCCTTTCATGCATGTAGAATGCTTTTGGGGAAATTGTGTTTATTAAACACAGGTTCTCACTACTTTATGTTGATATGTTTTTAGGTATTACATACAGTGGTAAAGCTGCTGATACATGGGCTGTAGGAGTTACTTTATACTGTATGATACTGGGTGAATACCCTTTTCTTGGTGACACACTTCAAGATACATATGACAGAGTAAGAAATTTGGTTTTTGTTCTATTTTTATTTCCAGCATGTGTTTTTATTAATTCTGAATTGTTATGCTTTTATTCCTCTTTTGAAACCTGTTCTCATCACTTTACAAAATTTCTAAAATTGGAAACATGGCATTTTGTAATCTATACTATATATAAAGGGAATACCAAGTTTTGGTATGGTTTTATCCTTTCTAATTTTACTCTTCATTTGAACTACTTTATTTACAATTTTATCCTTCTTTATTTAATGAAGTAATTGATTTTCAAATACTTATACCTTTATATGAAAGGATACTAAGTTTTAGTGTAACCTTTTTTTCTTTTCGAATTTTACCTTTCATTTAAATTACTTTATTTATAATAACTAAGTTTTTGTAAATAATCCTATACATTTTGATATAAGATTCATCGAATGCTTGTTTACATTTGATAGTATACACAACCTTCATATTTCTTGTTTTTCTTTTCCTGATCCAGATAGTCAATAATCCCATAGTACTTCCAAAGGGTCTGAATCCACGGTTGAATACTTTAATAGAAGGACTACTGTCCAAAGGTAAACAACATTCAACATTTTGCCACATTACATGATGTTATATTTTCGCCGCTAATTCCCAGTTGAAATTTGCAGACCCCAAACAAAGGATGACATTAGGTGATGTGGCGGCAGATAGCTGGGTTATTGGAGATGACGGGCCAATTCCTGAGTATCTTTGTTGGTGCAAGAGGAAGAACTTGGAGAGGGAAGACAATGATGAGAGCAACATGCTTCCTTGACCCATACATACTGACTGAATTCATTTTATAGTATACATTTGTCTACGTACATTGGAAACTCCAACCAGATATTATTGTTTTTCTTATTCGGGCTATACGCCCGAATGGTATAATTATAGAGGTTGGCGAAGGAATGTTAAATTTTGAGAACATATGGCTCATGTTTGTAGGAATAATTGTGTCATTTTCTTTTGTTGTAATAGTTTGATGTCGGGAAATATATGAGGTTTTGTACCCGGCTTCTTACCTGACTTACAGTCTCTTGCTTGTAGGTGTAGACACAAAGTGTTGTTTTGTTACATATACTTGTAACTATTTACTACAAAGCTATCAACATTTACATTGGTCAACATTATATTTCCACTTCGTATAAGAGCTTTTATAGGCATTTTTAGTTATTTCCAAGTTACTGTTTTAGGTTTGTTAGTGTATTATGTTTCTATTTTTCGATTTTTAGGACAGTAGTTGATTGGTTATTTACCCTTTTATTCCATTGTATAGAGAACATATATATATATATATATAATTGTTCTCTTTTAATTTAAGATGATTTTTTTTGGCAAATTAGAATTTTCTTAATTGGTATTTTGGTTTATATTTCGGTTCAAGGGTGCCGTCGTCTTTGAGAAGTCTTAAGAGACAATAATAATCGGTTGTTATTATCATTAGAAACACTTGTTAATTTTATTATTGAAATAGTTAAAAATCATGTTAATCTCTTACACTATTTTGAGTGATTATGAGTCTTATGTGGTATCAATTATGAGAATTGTTTGTGATCTAAATATTAGATTGGAGGTGTGTACTTAAATGAAGTATATTTGATCTTCTAAGTAACATGTTTAAAATAAATAAGTACTTTGTGTTAATATCTTATGTTTGCTATATTTCTATTTTGAAAGACCTAAAACTACTATAGAAATTATATAAATGAATCTTGTCTATAGGACTTTGAAATTAATCTAGACTTTGAGTCTTGAAGTTATATGTGAAAATATTAGTCTTATTCCTCTATGATTATACACATTAATTGTTTTATTTTTTAAAAAGAAGTGATTGCATGTCATTGAGTTATCCCCATTTCTGTTTGTAATTCTTGGAGGTGCAGAATACATTAAATGTTTCGCTATATGCCTAACTTTTATTAAACTTGTAAAGTAATTGTTGTTAGGATTTAAACATTCTTTTAGGAGAGTAAAACTAGATGAATATTGTTTGATAAATTAATTGAACTTGAAAGTGTATTTGATGTGTTATTTGATCCAACTGAATGTGGTAAGTTGTTGTTGACTAAATTCACATGTTGTTTTATCTATAAATGATAGTGATTAATCATGATATTTGCTTCATAATTGATGTGTTTAATTGATTTATTGTGTCATGTTAGCCTATCATGCTAAACTAATTGATTTTTGACATATTGTACTTAAATGGTAAGTTGTTGTTGACTAAATTCACATGCTTAGTTTTATCTATAAATGATAGTGATTAATCATGATATTTGCTTCATAATTGATGTGTTTAATTGATTTATTGTGTCATGTTAGCCTATCATGCTAAACTAATTGATTTTTGGCATATTGTACTTAAATGAGTAGTAAATGTCTTAAAAATATTTATAGACTAAGTTTGAATCTTGAGGGTGGTTCGTTACAAATTTCGAGGAAATGGAGTGTAATTTTGTGTATTGTTCGCTATAAATTTCGAGGATGAAATTTCTTTAACGAGAAAATAATTGTAATACCCCAAATCTTATAATAAACTATTTTATTAATTAAATAAGATTTTAAATAATTAATTTGATTTTAAAATTATTTTAGAATATATGATGATAAATTTTGTGACTAAATTTCGTTATATGGACGATTTCTATGATGTGATAATCTTGTACATATTTGACTAAATAAGTGATATAAATAACAAATATTATATTTTATTATTTCATATATTTTATATAAATAATAGTATTTTAGTTACACTCCATTTCTGCCTCACACTGGACTCCCCTCTATTGAACATTACATACTGTTTTACTCTTTTATCTGTACATCTACTATCGGCAATAAAAAAAATAAAAAATAAAAAATAGATGACATAAACCAAATAACGGGCAACCAAATAACACAATAAATTCACCATCTTTCTCTCAAATTCACCCCACCAATTCTTTGCCATTTGAATCAATCTCAACCTCTATCACACACAAAATTGGCCACTGAATCCATTTTTTACATCAATTTTATCGACCGTGACTCCATTTCATAAAAAAATAGATGTGTTTATTTTCTTGGGTGAGCTGTTTTTGGCCGATACAGATCAGCATATTTGTCGTCTAAAAAACTGGCATCGTTTTTAGATTCCTCTCATTGAAACCTTCAAGAAGCACTACTCATTTGCATTTTTTGGTCAAGTTGACATTATACCTTATGGTGCTCTAACGAGTTAGTTATGCATTTTATGCAGTTTTTCTCTCTCGTCATTTTAACTCATTTTTTGTCCTAAAATTATTATTAATTATTTAACATTATTTCATATGCTCTGCACAATTTATCAGTCGCGTCTCGGTGGTTTTGTGAACTCACCATTTATTAGGATTCATTCGCTGCATATTATCAATCGAAAATTGTTGTTGAAAAGTCCTATTGATTGTTGTGTTTAAGAAACGTCGAAATAAGGTAATAGGTGAAAGAACGTTTGAGTTCATGAGTATAATATATAATGAGATGAACAAAAAAATTGTATTTCCCAACGATTCATTCAAGACTCGCTACGTACAGAAGTAGCCATTTGAGAGATGATTTAATTAATGTGCAAATATGAGATTTGTGTGGTTAAAGTGTGGAATATAAACATTATAAGCTGTTGATTGATTTTATTTCGTTGAATGTGTGGTATTTGATATTATTGTGATAAGTTTATGTGATGGTGATGATATTTGATTGATGATAGTGATGTTATAAATTTGTGATTAGTTTATACGATGATGATGATGATGTATAATTAATGATAATGATATTATAAAATTCCTAGGTGATTTGGAGGGAACACTCTAAATATTGGGAGCTACGATGCAACATGCGTTTACATCGACTGTCACGTATATGTTCCTCAAGTTGACTTGAGAGGATCTATGAAGACATAACCAAATTGAATTATTCGTCCACTCACGTGGTGGCATAATATCAAACCTTCTCACTGAGTATTTCAAAGTTAGAGTGGTAACAAATTGTTAAGTAGAGTCTAAGTTCATGTATAACATTGCAATATCTTGTGATTGCTTATTGTGATTAATATGTATCGTGTTCGATAATTTCTCTTAGATGATTATATATATAGTGAAATGCATTGATTTTTCTTGAGTGATTTTGACTTTATAATGTGATGTTTTTTCTTGGATAGTGTTTGTGTAATGATATGGTTTATTTATGATTAATTACATGTTCCTCTTACTTATATTATACTATTAACATGATTTTAAAACCCACCTTCTTCGTTGATTGTGTTTGAATGACTTGACCCTACCTTAGTGAAATCGCACTTATTACAAGTTAATGAGTCTTGAAGTTCAAGTTTGGGAGAAGTCCCGCTCTAGTGATACCAGAAATGAGAATCATTAGTTGTATTTTTATTTATTTAATCAGAAACGATTTTTTGTATGAAAACCTTATAAGTACTAGTAAGTTTTTGGAATTAAATTAAGAAATTATAGTTAAATCATGTTTATGGAGATTGCAATGTTTTATAGAGAAAAAAAAGTTTAAAGTGTTCTTTTTGAATTTTGAGAAGTCTGATATCCTAAATTACTTATAAAAATTTCTTTTTTCCTTTGAATTTTTATTTATTTATCCGCTGCAAAGATTTTTATTTTATTTTTAAATATGGTATAAATTATTATATATTATTTTGGGGTTTAGAGTGTCACATTAGTGGTATCAGATCAGGTACGTCCAATAAGATCGAGTAGGTCGAGTTTCGGTTAGTGTTTGTCAAATGTGGGTCATGTCAATTGTGTTTTCTTATGCATTAATTATTTTCACTAATATGTTTTGTTCCCGTTATATTATTGTGTTATGTGCTATATACTTTTATATAATTATACATATTTTTGAAGTTATTAATTAACTATTTATTGTTTCCTTATGGTTGACATGATTAAGTTAATTACCTATTGACTGAATTTGTGGTTTGTGTTTCTAACTATGATTCTATGTTCTCTTGTTAAAGTAGATAACTAAAAATAAAATTTTATTTTAATTGACTAGTTTTATGTTTGAAAGTATTTATTTAATCGACGTAATACTAATTATTGATTGATATGTCGTGCTTTTTGTGGTTATACCATGATCATTAAAGTTTTAATATTGCTAATGAAATCAATTTAGAATGTTAGTCGTAGTTTGAAACATTAATTATTAGTATTAATAATTCTTGAATATTAGAATTTGATAGAATTTTAAAGTTAGAATTTTTAAAATAAAGACAACTTTTGTTTGAATTGCTCTTGGTTTATTTTAAAGAATTAAATTGAGTTGAATTTTTGTTGATTTATAAAATAGAAATAATTTTATACTTCTGATTTTATTTAAAGTTTAAAATAACTGACAACGGATTGGGGCTCGAGATCGAGAGTTTAGGGATTTAGTTGACAAACTGGTTTTTGGTGAAAGAGAGGAATGAGTTTAATGTGTTTTAAGAAGGGTTTAGTTGACACTGATTTACATTTTGACTCTATTAAATTTTTCTTTTTGTTCTATTGAAAAAATTTAGACTCTGGCTCACTTAAATTTTTTTTGGCTTACATTATGAAAAAATTGAACAAATTTTTTTTCACAAATTTATTTTTTAATTTTAATGTCTATAGCTACATATTTAAATATGTACCTAAGGTATAATATATCTATACCAACAACAAATAGTTTATCTGTGGATATTGTTATCTATACCTACAGTTTTTAAGGTTTGTCACTATATATTTCCGTTTATAGTGTGAGTGTGATGAAGTGCACTTGAAAGTTGACGAGCTTGGATGCATGGATAATGGGTTTCATTTTTGAGATCAAGAAAATCCAAATCCAATTTGAGAGTCTTTTTGGGCATGTCTGATCTTAGATTTGGCAATCAAAAACTAGAAAACAAAATCAAGAAGTGAGTAATATGGCCGATGAATAAGTTAGAACAGAACAAGAAGCAAATATGGTGTTTCTTGCTAGGGAGTCACATGGAGAGGACAAGCTGAACACAAAATCAGAATTGCGCGGAGAAAAAGAAGTTGTCGAAAGAATTACAACACCATCAAGCAAAAATTGGATCAATAGAAAAAGTTCCCAAAGATTCATGACAGAAGCCACACAGGGGTGTTATAAAAGAGGTACAAAGAAGACACGAGCAAACAATTGTTTTCGAGCCACTACCACCGTTTAAATTGCCAGATGTTGATCCGCAGAAACTGCCAGAGTACATTTTTTTATAGAAAAATAATCGAAACTATCTTTTCAAAAATACTCAAATGTGTATAATTAAATACCAACTTTTTGACAAAAAATAAATAATCGATATTATAAATGATATCGAGTATTTCATTTTGAAAAATACTATATATATTAAATATTTTCATCTCAAATAGCCAGTATATTATTTTGCATACCTTTATTGAAAAATTTAAAACTCTCTTAAACTTATTTTCTTTTACAAGATTATGAGTTTTTAAGAAAAATCAAAAGTATTTTGAGTATTTGCAAATTTTTAATATCAAAAGAGTATATTTATATTTTTATTAAAAATATAGGACTGATAGGAATAGACGTGGAGTGGGAAGTAGAATTACAATATAAATAATGTTAATTTTTAATTGATGGGCCTATAAGGCCTTACCACACACAGTGGGCTAAATTGCCGAATAGCCCAAGAGCGGTATTGAACAAAAAAAGAACCAAAGAGCGGCTAATTACCATTACCAGTCGAGAGCAGAACAG
>NC_021165.2:65822344-65824002 GCF_000331145.2 Cicer arietinum | reverse complement strand
GAGCGGTTAATTACCATTACCAGTCGAGAGCAGAACAGTTATCGGAGTGAACAATGGCGGCCAATGCTGAACTATCTCCCTCTAAAATCCTAGACACAATCAACGTTCAGGATTCAACCCTCGAACCACATCTAACGGCTCCGCAAGACGCCCAAATTAACGAAGTAAAAGACGACGTCGTACCGACCGAGAAACGGAAGAGAGACGACGCCGACGGCAACGATAACGACGAAGCCGATGGCAAGCGTTCTCTCCACCCGATGTGGAAAACCAGTATTTGTTCCTACTTCAGGAAACATGCCACCTGCCACCACGGAGACGCCTGCCGTTACGCACACAGCGAGGAGGAGCTCCGGCCTCGTCCGGACAACACGTGGGACCCGACGTCCGAGCGAGGGAAGAAAAAGGCTTTGAAATCAGTAACTGGTGAGAAACTTAACGTTACCGACGGGGTGATGATGACAGAGCTCGTTGATGAAGTTGATGGCGAAGGAGGTGATGATGGTTTTGCATCTAACCAGGCGCTCAGCAAATGCTTAGTGCACTTGCCGATGAAATGGAGCTCTGAGAATTTGAGGAATTTCCTCAATGAGCAGGTGAGCATTTTTCACTTTCACTTTTAACCTTTGTGTGTTTTTGGTTATTACAAAAATTGATTTTGAATGAATTGATTCTGGTTAAAAATGAGTTGGTGATTTAATTTTTGATACATTTATGTGAAAACATGTTTATCAACAAATTTGAGGCTAGATATTAATTGTAGAGACAAAGCTCTAAATTCTAGCTTCAAGTTAGAAATTAGAATCAATTCTTGAGGCACAATCAATTTGATTAGGAACAACCAGACAAAATCAATTATGCACATCTAGAATCAATTGTATATCCTTCAAAAGTAGAACAAAAAACAAACTTTAGTGAGTGTTTGGAACCGCATCCAAAACACCGCCATCTTGAAAGCTAAAACTCTTAGCTTCTATATCTGCGTTTAATGCCTTCCCGGCGTGGAACCATAGCATGGATCTGCATAACAAATCGTTTGATCCTTTTGTTCACTTTCTCTAGGGTATACCTTTTAAGCATGCCAAGACAAAGAAAGGAATGGCAATTGGTTTCGTTACTTTTGAAAATGAAGAACAAATGAAAAGTTCGTCAAAGGTAAGTTTTGTTTTGTATACTCTGTTGATTTGTTGGTCTCAAAATTGAAGTTTGCAATTGGTGATTGAAAATTATTAATTTAATAGGATTTATTAGGAAAACAAATTGGCAACAAAAAGTTAGAGGTAGCTGATGTTATTCCTCGATCATTTGAGAAGAAAAGTAACTCCAATGTTTCTTCAAATGGGACATGTGGTGCTGAAACAAATGATGATAATTTGGCAAATGATGGTTCAGAGTCAAAAGCAAGAAGCTCACGTGAAGCTGTGACTCCTCTTGCTCATATGTCCTATGCTGATCAATTGGAACAGAAAAAATACTCTCTAATGCAGATTCTCAAAAAACTTGTTAGTCATTATTGTTTCTATTTTACCATTGTAGTTTTAATATGTTCCTATGTACTATCATCAGCAAGGTTGAACTATTACATTTTTTCTGGCAGCCTAGAAATGCTCGTAAAGCTTGTCCAAATGGCGTTCCTCTTCCTGAATGGATTCTCAAGT
>NC_021165.2:65784385-65822256 GCF_000331145.2 Cicer arietinum | reverse complement strand
GGAAATAGGTATTGTTTTATTTTATATCCGCAAAGTTTGTTCAAATCCTGAAGAATAATGCCAATTTATAATGTTTTGGAGTTTAAGACTTGAGGTGCTAGTTTGGAAACGTCTGATATTTTTTCACGATTTTACCCTCTGTTATCTTTTCTGTAATCTGGTTCATTTTGAGAAATACATTAAAAATTTAATTGGATACAATACAGTTCTTTGGCCACTTATTTCTCACATTTCCGCAGGTGGTCTTCCATGCAATCTAGAGGGTATTATTGAATCACCAATTGTAAATGGATATCGTAATAAGTGTGAATTTTCAGTTGGATATTCCATGGAAGGCAAAGCAACAGTGGGCTTCAGTCTTGGAAATTTTAGGTATGCTGCACTTTCTCTGTTTGTATAGTGGTTTGCTGAGTTCTTTATTATACATATACTAAAATATTTTAATAGGGAGGGTGTAACAGCAGTTGAGGAAGCAGTGGACTGCCCAAATATTTCTACCATTGCTTGCAAATATGCTGCTATCTTTCAAGAATTTCTACAGCACACTAATTTCCCAGTTTGGAACAGATTTAAAAATTGTGGATTTTGGCGTCAATTGACGGTATATACTTTGCTCGATTCTGTGTCGAAAATTTGATGGCCATGTTGATTATTGTTTCTAGATATGGTGCTTATTTTTAAAATTTATTATGTATTTTTAACCATTTCTGAAGCTAATTGGTTTCGTAAGGTTCGAGAAGGGAGGTCAAATGGGAATGTTGCCGATGCTGAAACTTTTGACGGTATTGCAGAGGTCATGATTATTGTGCAGGTTATTTTTGAACTTTTTGGTGAATGTGCTTGTTACTATCTTATAAAACCCTTTGAGTTTAAGGTTGGTGGAGGAGAGGGTGATAGTTTATTGTTTATTATTATCCATATATAAAGGCTCAATCTGATTGTGAACATTTAGAATGAAACTGACAGGCCATATTAATCTGTGCTGGTATTATTGTGTAAAGTGTGAACATTATAAACTTGTGTATGGGCCATAAGGTTTAGACTTTAGATAGAGAGACAAGACCCCAGAGTACTTGGAGCTTATGATTTGGGTATCTCTTCTTTCTTTTGAATTACATTCATAACTTATTGTCTTTGTTCTTGATTTTAGGTTTCTACTGCAAGTTTTGATGATGCACTAGTAGCCGCTGAATTTAAAAGGCTTGCTGAGTCATTTGTTACAGGAGCTACCTCTCATTGTCCAACTTTGCCCCTTACTGCTTTGGTTGTTCAGGTAGAAGCCTGTGTAGTTGAAGTTTCTTTTGTCAGAGATTGTTAACGATCAATTGTTGTACACATGCATGTCCATGCAATATAACTGGAGGGATATAATAATGTTACTGTTACACTGTTTGCTTTCTCTCTCTCTCTCTCTCTCTCTCTCTCTCTCTCTCTCTCTCACTCTCTCAGCATCAGTAGATTAGGTTATTTTATTGAGAAAAAATCCATAGCATTACCATATCTGAAGTGTTAGATATTTGATGGTTCAATCATAAATATGGGCAGATCTGAAGTGTTAGATATTTGATTGCTTTCAATTTTGATTGCATGTTATGGTGTAACTTAATTTTCTGAATGACTTCCCATGTGGAAATTGGTCTTACATGTAGGATCACCAAGGAATATCCAACGTAGCACCATCTGATGCACCACTGCATTCACTTCCCATAGCAGTTGGTGATCCTGAGAGGGATGAAAACATCAGTGCTGCAGATGTGAGAATCCATGATTATATCAGCAATCTCCAGTTCTCTATATCTCCAACCTCATTTTTTCAGGTTGGAATGGCGATATTGTTTTGCCCTGTTTTCAACAATATTTATTTTCCTGGAATATGAAGTTGAGTCTACCGCCGCAGGTTAACACGCTTGCTGCTGAGAAATTATACTCCCTTGCTGGAGATTGGGCTTGCTTAGGTCCAGATACATTGCTATTTGATATATGCTGTGGGACAGGAGCAATTGGCCTTACATTAGCACATCGTGTTGGAATGGTAATAATCACCTCTTAAGTTTCTATCTTGCCTAAAAAAAAGGTTTCTTTCTTCTTTTAAGCTTGCAGATCTTTAGGAAATTTATTGTTCGATATGCCCCTTTTGTGGTATGATATGATGTAATGATGACTTTTGCAGTGGTTGAAATAAATTTTCAGCTATACTCCTATATTCCATAATGCTTGTCAATATTGAATGTTTTTTGGTTACCAAGAATGAACTTGATAGATAAAATTGTTCCTATTATACCCTCATCTTTCACTTCCCCAACTTCACCCAATTAATCTCTCATTAAATTCCTAAAACAAAGGAAAGTTTTCTACAAAGTATTCTGCTCATTTTATTCTCTCTTGTGTGAAGCGTTTGGGTTTCACTTTCATCCCACTTCTCAAAAGCTTTCCAGACAAAATGAAAAAGCAATACCCTCCACTGTTTTTTCATCATAAAATGTTCACCATAGAATCCCCTCCTTTTTAACGTGCTCATATACATGTGTTGTGCTCATGAATTAGAGGCAACCCATATTAGTGGCAACATGTTTTGGTTAACTATTACCTTTTTTTTGTATAGTTTCATATGAAATCAAATATTAAAGAGTATTTGTTTTTTCCCTTCAAAATAATATTTTTGGGAGTGGATGTATGTATGACCAAAAATTCATCTTCCAACTTTTCAACTATTCATTAATCACTTTATGGAAAACGTGTACGATAGTTTGTTAGAGATAAGGGTAGGATTGACAATATGTAACGTTAACTATCAAAATAATAGATAAAAGTGAACAGAAAATTTCTTTAAAAACGGTTAGTGTTAAGGAACGGAAAGAGTATTATTTAAGAGCTTATTTTCCAAATTTTTCCTACTTTTTTTCTGGAATTGCTGGAATAAGATTTGTTTTGGGTTATTCCAGGTGATTGGGATTGAAATGAACGCTGCTGCTGTATCTGATGCTCATAAGAATGCTGAGAATAATGGCATAAAAAACTGTAAATTTATCTGTGCAAAGGTGAGGTCTGCAGTCTGGAATTATTTTAATGGTTTCCGTCCAGAAATAAGGCATGAATTTATAGTTGACATCAAATTTTGAAACTAAATATTCGTCTCTCGGGAAAGCTTTCAATCTGTTTTTAATTGTTTCCATGTATTAACATTGCAAATTTTGCATGCTTGCTTATATGAGGAAACAGGCAGAGCAAGTTATGGGATCTCTGTTAAAGGAATACCTTAATGTGCCCAAGGAACAAGTTGATGATCCTAATATCTCTGCAAGTGTTAATGACATGCCTGAAGATAGTGCCTGCCCAGAGCCCGGAAATGGTGAAAAGGCATCTAATTCTTCTGAAAATAATAATTCAGGAGTTGAAAATGAGGTTCCTAAGGATAGCACTTCCGAAAATGAGAATACTTCCATGCAACAGTTCAAAAATGTTGTTGCCATTGTTGATCCTCCCCGTGCTGGACTTCATCCAACTGTAAGAATCATATATAGTGTCTTCACTTTTTTTAAATAGCTATCATAACTCTAGTTGCACATTGTCTAAAATATGATAGAATTTCCATGCATTTTTATTTTTGTGCCTTTTCTAGTTGTCTACCATTTTTGTAAGACTGCATCGAGACTCAAAGAACAATTTTATTTGCCCTTGAAGTACAACATATATTAGGTTTGAATAGGAGTTGCTGAAACTGAAATCTCACCTTTACCTACGATCATGTGGTGGTTCCCTACATTCCCATTGCCCCTTTTAAGTATGTGATACTATGATTCCTCATGCCGTTCACTGTCTGGTTTCTCATCGGTCCTGCTCCACAATTCCTAGAGATGATCAGTTACAGTGACTTGATTTTCTCAGCATTGATTTAACTTGTCTTGTATTATTACATTTCTCTTGTTCCGGTTTATTGCAGAATACTATATTTATAGTCTTCTATATTGTAGGGCAGATTTATTTAAATTATTATTTTTGAATATGCAATGGTTTCTCTCATTCTCTCAAAAGCCGAATTTCTGACTTATAAATTGTGAAATTACAGGTGATTAAAGCTTTAAGAACTCATACACACCTGCGGAGGCTCGTGTTAGTTCTTGTTCTGAATTATGCTATACTCTTATTCAAGTTATTTCCATTTTTTAGGCAAACTAACTGTGTATCTTTAAATGCAGTTATATATCATGTAATCCTGAAAGTTTGGTGGCAAATGCTATTGAGCTTTGTACGCCATCCCCCGCCGAAATTGAGAAAGGAAATAAAGACAACAGAGGATGGAGAAGGATGAGTAGTGCTGGCCTAGCTCGGCATAGGGCCAAGTCTATGCCCATTTCAGAGGCCTTTAAACCCATAAAAGCCATGGCTGTTGATCTTTTTCCACATACTCAACATTGTGAATTGGTTATGCTTCTTGAGAGGTAGGTCAGGTGGACCAGAGTTTGTGTTGAAGTCTATTTTATTTGCTAGGCTCACAAATTCAATTGTCCCACAAAACTTTGGCTGGCATTACAAGTGGCAGTAGATGTTACTAGGTTAGTGTTGATTTTATTTTGATCTTGTGTCCTATAAATTATACTCGAGCATGACCTTCAATATTCAGCCACCCTATAAATTCCTCCCTGGTGCATATGCATCATGAAACATTATCTGCATCTTTTATAATTCCTGAAGATGTGGAGTTTGATTACTGCTTTGAAACGTATTCATGATATAGTTTTTTTGTTTTTAAATCTTTTCAGAGCCTATTCTATTCTGACCAGAACTTATAAATTTCCCTTTCTTTGAGGTAATTAAACAAAAACTTTTCTAATTAGAAAACTATGTTTTTTAGGTAAAAAAACCAACAGGTGAAAGTGCTTATCTGTTTAAAGTATACCTCGTGATGCAGAACTTTAATTTGTGCTGCCAAACTAGATTTGTACCACGTTATAACAAAAGCTAGAATCTGCGTATACTATTCTTTAATAAGGTTTTGTGTTTTGGGAATATTCTTCACATCTTATTTCATATTACTTGAAGTTGTGTTGCCTAGTTTGGTGAATTGTTAATTTGAAAGAAATTAAAATTGTTGTTAACCTTGGCTACGCCTTGGGACAAAAATTATTGCTATATGTGCTCAGTGTTGTTGACTGGGCAGTCAAAGAATCAGTGGTGTAAGTTGACTATTGATATTGTATTCGACACATGCTCATCACTAAGTAGTACATTGTTGGAAATGAGTCAGCTCAAACACTTTGCCCAGAAGCAATTAGTGGGCATATTTTTTTTTTCTTTTCAATTCAAACAAATTTAGACTAATCGTTTACTTGACCTCCTTCCATTGGCACCACTTTACTTGGACAGTTGGACTAATCGTTTCTATCCATTTTTTATTTCGTGCATAAATTAAATAAATAACGGGACATATCTATTTTGAAATTTGCGCAGCGGATTTTAAATTAATTATTACTTTAGTGGCTGCTACTTTAAGGTCAGTTTGATCTATTTGTAGTGTGGTGTCACTATCAATCGAGTGCATCGAATTTGTCTTGGGATCGAGAAACACAACATTAGCTAAAGAGAAGTGATAAATTTCATCTTGAAACTTGAGTCTTGCTACTTTGACATGGAGAAGTGAGAAAACTCACGCTGAAGAGTTTTTTCTTATCAATGTTTTTATAAGATTTTTTTTTTTACTTTTTCTTTGACTTTTAATTTAAAATTCTTCACGAAATTTAACATAAATTAGTGATTTTTTTTATTATTATTGAAAACGTAATAGATTTTTTTCAATTTTATGATATCAATAATGACAAATATGTGAAACTAAGATATTTTTTTGACATTATTTCTAGAATCATTTTTCAGAATACTCATGAAATATATTGGAGTGTCTCATAATATAGACAAATAGTGAAAAACTTACAATACTTAGAGCATTAAATAGGTATCACAATTTTAATTTACATATTAATATTTAATTTTATTATAATTTAAAATGTTAATTTAAATATTTTAATTAATATTATTGTATATTATTTAATTTAGATTTAAAATAAAATTGAACTTACATTTTTATATTAATAAAAATAAAAATAAAAGTAACGGTTATAAAATTATTATTATTAATAAATTAAAAAGAAATTAACGGTCATAAACTAATAAAAAAATTATTAAAAACTGAATTTTACTTAATTACCGGATTAATTAGCTAGCGAATGAGTTATTTTTTTTACATTTTCAATTAATTGACTAGTTATATAAATGTGAATGATAAATTTTGTATATTTAAAATAGTTTAATTTTTATGTATTGATAATGTAAAAAGTTTTACACAATTGACTAATCATGAAAAATTATGTGTATAATTTTATAAATATTTATTACAAAAGATAAATATTATTAATAATTTAACAGTTGTGATTGATCGAGAATATAACTCTTTACATTAACAATGTAGATAAATCAAATTTTAAAATAGTTGTTGGTTCTTTCTTTTTCAGTCTTTTATTGACATAATTTTCCTTCCATCTCCATAACTAAACAAAATTTTATTTAGTTAATTTTTTTGTCAACCTTAAAAAAATTTGAAAGGCTATCCTTAAAAAAAACAAAATCAGTCTTTTATTGACATAATTTTGCTTCCATCTCCATAACTAAACAAAATTTGAAAGAGTTTTTTATTTTAAAAAATTATTCAAATGGTAATATTTAATTTATTTTTTTGTCAATAGACGATGGTAAAAATGTTTCTCAATAAGTGCAAGATCTCATATTGGAATTCGAGACATAGTATTTAGTCTAATAATATTGATATTTATTATTAAATTAGCCCATATTATTATAATTTTTTACATCATCATGTATACATCACTTAAATGATTGTCATATCACCAAATTAAAACTTAAAGAAGTGTGATCAGATCGTTTTTTTTCTTCTCCTCTTTTTATCTAAACAATGATTTTCACATTTTGAAAAAAAAAGAAAATTTTTTTTACATATATTTAATTTTTCTTTCGTGTTTTGTCGGGATAATTTCGTCGTATGAGCTCAACATTGTTTTGTTCGTTGTCTTTGTGTGAAATTTTTTTTTCTCGTCTTGTTGTAGTGCCCATTTGGTTTAGATTGAAATATTAACTTCAACTCCTTATAGATTCAAGCTATGACTTTGACATCGTCAAATATTGCAAATTCAAAATCATGAGTATTCTAAATACTTTAATTTTGACACATTTGTAGACAGGGACAGAGTCGTGTATTGAGTTGTGTGGGGAACCGCATACACTTAGTTCTCAAAAAATTAAATTTTTGTTATTTAATAAATTAAAAATTAAATGAAATGATAAAGAAAAAAAACATAGACAAATTTATATTATACATTGTATCTTCAATATATTTTAATATATTTTAAATGTGTGAAGTGTTGTTATAATATTCTTTAAATATATTAAAAAATTTAAAATAAATCTAAATATGTCTTTTATTAATCATTTTGATTTTTAAATTTGTCTTTAGTATATCAATTTAGCCCATAAATATATTTTTATTTGTCAATTTAGTTGATAAATTTACTAATAAAAAGATATTTGAAAATTTGTTTGTAATTTTAAAAAATTCGTAGATTATAGTGACAACAAATCACATATTTTAAAAGAAAAAAATAATTATTTATTATTTTTTTAATATTATACATGTGACAATAGTTGAAACAGATATATAAAACTCCCACTATTTAAATTTTCTAGATTCGTTCTTATTTATGAATGTTTTGTTGTTATATATTATTAACTTGAGGACTTTACATATTCATCGTTTTCGATTTTAATTTAAAATCCGTCTACCACATTAGTGTGTTTTAGGCAAACACGATTCTGGGACATAGTCTATCACTCAAATTTATAAAATACGTCTATCATACAAGTTGAAATTAAACCAAACATAAACTTAATAATGGAAAAGAGCTTTTATGGGACCATGACATCTCAACAAACGTGACTTCCCATTTCTTTGTCTCAGGGAAATGAATTGAATGTGGCAAGCTACATATTTTGATTTTATGCAAAATACTCATACATTCACACGTCATACATACAAAATAATATGAATGTTACACATCATATTTTACAATTTTTACTTCAAGAATTTGCACGTTTCAAGAAAATAATAATCCAAAATTAGGATAAACACAATCACAACTTATCCAGTTAATTGTTATATTACATTTCTAAATAATCACAACTTATCCCAGTTAAATTCTTATACTACATCTCCAAATATTTCTGAAAATTTTGGAATGATAAATATATGTAGCACCTAGATTTTTGTCCTTTTTTTTTTCACTTTATTTTCCTTTACAACATTCATTTTATGATCCACTAAAACAATCAATTTATTTCGGAAAGTTTAACAAAGTGCAAGCAATAAAGAAAATATAACACATTTATATACATCCAAATATTGTTGTTCACAATGTAGAAGCCATACGTGGATCTTGTTAAGACACATAATTCTAAAGTTTTCAATAATTTTTACAAGTTTTTTGATTTATTTATGAGACATTTTATACGTCGTTCTAAGTTTTTAATAATTTAAAAAAGAATATTATTGTTTTTGTTTTAGTTATAAGAGACATTTGAGTTATAATTTTATCAATAAAAATTGATCTATTTGATATATTGTATGGACTAAATTAGAGTCCGGACTCTAATCATGTGCAAATTATGTTATCCAATATTTTATATTTATACTTTCTATACTCAAATTATAAAACCACTCTTATAATTTTAATAGACATTTTTTTTTATGTTTGTGGGGATGAGTATAGAAGGATTTTCTCAACGTTAAACATAGAATTGTGTTGTTAATGTCAACGTCAAATGTAGACATTTCTCTTTATCAAACATATAATTTAGAAGAAACTTTTATATATGAACTTGATTGAATTTATGCAAGTAGTTAAATTTTATTTTTAAAAAATATTTATATTAAAAATAATTAAAAATAGATAATTAGTAACTGTGACAAAGTTGTGAAAACCAAATTATATATACTAATCGATGATAAATTTCGATTAGACATAACATGACATATGTTAATAAATATGTTAATAAATATGCTAATTAATATAGATATTGTGGTATATGTTATTGTAATTTTGGAATCTATAATCGGTATATTTTATTATTAGAATTGTTTTTATGAGTTGAATTGTGGTTGTTGGGTTATCGTTATCGAGATGTATATTTGAGTCTAATATGTGAATGTGACATGATATTTGTGCATCTTTTCTTGCTACGCGAATGAACTTAATCAAATGACATGCATCATGTAGATTGGTACGTGTAGATTCTGATTGCATTTTTTAATTATTAAAATTGTATTTTTTTTTACTAAGTTCAATTTATAAGATTAAAACATGGTCTATAAAATCTTTAAGACGATCCTGGACCAAATACATAATTTTTTAGAACAAAATTATTATTCAAATGTCTATTATAAAAAAGATTAGAATAAATAATTTATAAAAAAAAATTACAAAACAACTATTATAATTATAAAATAAAATAAAATTTTCAACCTAAATTTCAACTAATTTTTAATTATTAAAAACATAAACAAAAGTTTAATCTACTACCTCTCTCCAATATATTTTTATAAATTTACAACTTAAAATTCATATATGCAATCAATATTATACTTTTTATTTATCTATTAAAATTTTGAAATTTCGACCACTCCAATATTGATCCGCCAACGCCATAATCATCAACTCACCATGTTTCTCTACTAAATCAACTTCTCTTCTGTACTTTTTCTTTCAACTAGATTTTTGTCTTTGTTCTTCCTTGTTAGGGTTTAAAATTTTAATTGATAAAATATGTTTTTTCTTTTCTTTAGTGAAAGACGTGAGCCTTCTCGGAAGGAAGTATGGGTTGGGTTAGAATTACAAATGGAGTGAAGTTCTAGATTAAAATATATATTAATTTATTAAATTTATTTTAATATTAAATATGTTAATTCTGATGAAATTTCAACTTTTTAATTTTATTTTTTAAAATAAAAAGTATAACTTATAGTTGATACGAAATTCTCTATCAAGTAGTTTTAGTCGTTAGTGAAACGAAATATATATAATTATCATTTAATTTTAAAAATTTTAAATGATTTTTTTACAAGCATATTTAAAAAATCGTAAAAAATATCTCTATAAAATTTTAGACATTTTTTAATTTAGAGTGAACCAAATTACAATGCCAATTTGAAGCCCATAGCTTCTGTCATATTCGACATTGATTTTATACATATGGTATGGATGTGAGCTTCATCTGCAAGGAAGGAAAACCTGCAAATTACCATCGATCTTGAACAAAATCAAAATCAAACTTGGTTGATACAACTTATTATGTCTTAAAATAATATAGCATTATTATATGTATTAAAGCTTGTAAATATTTTTGATATAAAATGTAAAATTTATAAATTTTAATATATAACAGAATCTATGCTAATAAAAAAAATATCTTTCATGTACTAAAAAAATAATCTATATTAGTTCATGTAATTTAATTAGTGGCCCATTAATTCAATCAAGAATATACTATCCATAAATTTTAATTTAGTCAATGACTAGTCCAAATTTCAAAACCTAAAATTGATAGAGAAATCTTATAAAACATGGCATTTTTATTAAATGTTTAATTAGATAATTATGAGAGAAAAAAATTCGAAGAAGCCAAAAAATATATATTAAAAGGATTATTCTAGTCAGGGGCAGATTTTCTTTGGAGTCCATAAGAGTCATAGTATCCCCAGGTAGCGATATTAAATACACATTAATTTGTATAAATTTTATTTATTTCACAATATATATTGATCATTGTAGTGGTCCAGCGGCATTGTTGATTGTTTTGTAATCTAAAAGTGATTCAATAAAACGTACATACTATAAACTAAATATAAAATTTAAAGTTAAATAAAATTTTAATCTTTATAAAATTTTAAAATTATTTAATCAATATAAAATAAAATCACAATTTTTAATTCTTATAAAATTATTTTACAGACGGATTTAGTATACATTCTTTAACTTTTAAATTTTTAATAATATTTTATTATCTCGATCCGACAACTTCAATTCATTTATCATCTCTAATTATGACTTTTATAACCAAACTAGTGAGCTACCGTCTTAAAAACCAAAATTATACAAATAAAAAAAATATATTTATTACACATTAGCGCAATAAAAATAAGAGAGACATGAGAGTTAAATAGTTATTATATCCTTCACTATTTTTTAAGTTTCAATTCTCATTGGCCAATTTAACAGAAAATAATAGCAGGAGACATGAGCATAAATGAAAAGTCGGTTACCATAATTCAAAAACGTTGCCGGAATAAAGCAGAATTTACTATCAATTTAAGAAAAGTAGAGACTAACAAAAATACATTATCTTCCAAAAAATTATTATTAGATCATTAATAGAGGATACAAAAGTAATTGTTATATTTTAAATTTTTAATTGTATTTTATTGCTACAATAGTTACGTAACTCTCGTTTATATAAGTAATTATCCTCTAATTGACTAAAAAAAAACTCCTCTAATTTAAAAAAATTATATTTTATTTTAGAAAGTATTTTAATTTAAAAATATTTCTATTATATCGATCCATCAGAAACATTAACAATATTCATTTTTGGAACAAGAAAACAAGTATTTCATTTGTAAAAATAAAAACTCTATTTGTTTTTTCGAATAAAGATTAAATTAATAATACTACAACATGAAAAATATTAAATTATATTTAATTTACTTACACATTACATAAGTTGTTTATTCATGAAAAAAATTTACATTATTCATTTCTTATTTATGATTGATATAAAAGATATGAGACAAATATTATAATAATACGAGATATATATTTATAATTGATGCTTAAAATACATAAGACAAATATTTATCAGTGATAAATATAAAAAAAAATCACGAGACAAAGATTTATCATTAATAAATAAAAAATATGTGATAAATATTTGTCATTTTATAAGTTATACATAAAAAACAATAAAAATATAGGCGCAATATATATATATATATATATATATATATATATATATATATATATATATATATCCAAAATCACATAATAAATAATTAATTTTTTATACATAAAAAAATACGAGACAAATATTTATCGTTGATAAATATTAAAAAACAATGAGACAAATATTTTTCACCAATACACATATGAACAAAATATAAATATTTAACATTCATAAACATAAAAATTACTAAATAGGTATTTTCGTTGATAAATAAAAGAATATTTTATAAATTTAAATAAGATATAAATAAAATATCAACGACAGTTATCATGCAATAGTAAGGTTTCTTCATTGTAATAAAAAAAATGGACAAACTAACACGGGAATGTTGTATTTTTGAGATTATTAAGTGTAATTTTGTTTACTACAATTTGGAAAGGGTTTTCTAGGAGAAGAAAACAAAGCATACTCTTGACTTTAGGTTTAATTTATTTAATCGCATAAAAACTTCAAAATAATAAGGATCTCTCAAGGTAAAAGCAAAAGTAAAAGGTTTTGATTATACTTTCTAGATAATCATTTGGTCATCTACTCAAAATGCTTCTGTCCAGCCCCTTACTTTAATTCAAAACTATGGGGAAGCAAGAAAAGGTGAAAGGTAAAAGGAACAATCTCTCTTTATAATAATGATGCATGGGGGAAAACGTATAAAAGTAGAAAACAGGATCTATTTTTTACCCTGTACATAAATAAATAGGTTTTTTTTAATAACCCAAATTTAAATAAAAAATTAATATACTTTCATTTAAAAATTATATATTAAATTATTATTAATTTTATTTAGTTTAGAAATTATTATTTATAAATGTGATATTTTTAAGAAAGTTTAAGTTTGCAACGACGAATTCCTTAAAAATTTATTTTTTTAATTAAAAATAAATCGTCTTTTAAAAAAATATACTTCTTACATTTAATTTTTTTAAATTAATAGAATATATATATATATATATATATATATATAATTCATTTAGAAAAAACAACATAAATTCTATAAAAATTAAGTAGATTGACTAGAGTTGTCCGTAACAATTGGACAATATTTTCAAGTATAATCAGTCCATGATTATCTTCTTGTTGTGTTGTTAACACTTTTTCTATAACATTCATTCTAGTTCTACTTAAAAATATTGCTCAAATGTTACAAATAATTTTAATCAATCTACTTAATTTTTATAAAATTTGTATTGTTGTTTTTTATAAAGGAATTATATTAATTATAATTTTTTCGTTAACTTTAAAAAAAATATAGATTTAAGAAGTCTCTTTTTCAAAAGGCAACTTCTTTAATTAAAAAAAAAAAATTCTTAAAAAAATCGTCATTACAAATTTAAATTTATTTTAGGAAATGTTTACACATGACAACTTCTAACTAAGTAAAAAAAAATTAATATATAGTTATCATAATAGTAATTTTATTAAAATTTGGGTTATTAAAAAAAACTCAAATAAATAATATAGCCTCATTTCTTTTCCTTTTGCAGTAACAGTATCTATTATGATTTGGGTTGTACTAAAGACACATGTTAAAACATTTCTATAAATAGTGATTATATTTAAAAAAAATAAAATTTGCATTTTAAAATTTTCAAGAAAGATAAATACACAATTTTATATATAAAATTTTATATTTTTAATACACTAATAAGTAGAGGTTTTTATGATGCAAAAATTAAACTGAATTTGACTATATTAATTATTTGATCCAGTTATTGAAAACTACTTTCATAAAAACTAGTTTATAAATATAAATCAGTTATTTTGGACATGTTTTTTGTTAAAATCGATTTCATATTAGTTTCTCGAGAAAATAATTTATATATTTTTTTGACAAAAAATTTTCAATTTTTTTTATTGAGAAAAATAGATGTGAAAAATTTTGATAAAAATGTTTTCAGAAATAAAAATTTTCAGTTATTTTACATAAAAAAAATAAATTCTTTTGACTTAAATTTTTTGAATTTTTTTTTTGAGAAAAATAAACTTCAAAAAATTTTCAAAAAAAAATCTTAATTAAGGTCAAAAAAAGTTTTAAAATGATTAAATTATTTTTTAAAATTAAATTTAGTTAACTAATTTATTTTAAATATATAATTTAATTCATATACTATTTAATAAGATTGGTTTTTATTTCTGTGCAGTGGAGTCCAAATGATCAATATGTTCAATCAATTATATATTTTACCCATTCCTACTAAAAGTAACTTAAGAGTACCTGTTAATGTTTTCCTAGTACTTATTTATGTTGATAGAAGAATAAGCAACCTGAAGTTGATATGAAAGTACATTTATTTAAATATTAAAAAGAAAAATGGATGTAAGGTGTACAACTAACTTTTTTGATAAATAGTGGTGGTGAAGTTAAATGATGTTCAATCGCAAGGTTCCAAGTAAACAATTTTGCTGCTGAGATGTTCTTGTATAACATTATCCATCCACTTATAAGTGGGGTTGGTCTTCCCTTTAATTTCCTAAAAGATGTCGAATTGATTCATTGTTCTTTCTTTTTCTGGTTCCTTCAGTTGGTACTATTGAATTCTTTTGATAAAGCAATCAAAGCAAATAGGCGGGTCCGAAATACAAGTTTTTCTTTTTCCTCAACTCACAACATTTACTCCAATTACTACATTATTTTTTGTAAATAGTAGTAATACTAATATATGCTCTCATGTGCCGTCACAAAAAGTCGACACGAGCATTTTCAACTCATTTACCCGAATAATATGTCGCATGATAATTGCGTGAATACGAAGTATGAATAAACTCAAAAACAGTTAGTTACAAATAGGACAAGTTGCGTGACTTGACTGCTAATCACCAATTTATTGGTAATAAAGACTTATTTCTTTATACTAAAAGTGGTGTGGAGGATTTTATCAACAAAAAAGAAGGTATGTATGGTGAAGTATATTTTACTCCATCAAATATACTTTACATGGTTTATTTCTTATACACTAAATTAGTAATTATAAACTGGCACGTTATTATTTTAACATTAACTATTTATTTGATGCGAATATTTATTTATTATATTTTTCTTAGCTTCTTATTTTTAAATATTATTTTTGAATTAAGTTCAGTGTAATTTTAAACTGTTTTAAAATTGATTTATAAATATAAATCAGTTTATAGTTAAAATAGATTTTGAACTAGTTTTTTTTTTTTAAAAAAAATAGATATAAAATATTTTAGGACATAAAAAATTTCTTTTGTTTTTTTTTGAATAAAAATTTTGGCAAAAATATTTTTGAGAAAAATAAATATAAAAAATTTGTTGATAAAAAAATTTTCAAAAAAATGTTTCAATTATTTTTCAAAAAAAATATTTTTGAATTTTTTCTCAAAAGTTTTTTAAGAAGAAAATAATTTAAAATATTTTTTGATTTTGTTCAAAAAGAAAAAGTTTCGATATTTTCTATAGTTTTTTCCAAAAAAAAATCTTAGTTGAAGTTAAAAAAGTTTTAAAATTGTTAAACCGATTTTTGAATTAAATTTAGTTAACTAAATTATTTTAATTATGTAGTTCAATTCATGAAACATTTAATTGGTTTGATTTTTATGTGCAATGCAATTCAATTCAATTTATCAATACGGTTTAATTAATCATATATTCTTGCACAACTCTAAACTTACTCCCTTTCAAATAAAATATACAAAAAATAGTATAAAAAATTAAGACAAAATACATCAACTTTTAAATAATTTTTTTACTTATATTTTATTCTATAATAATTGTATATGTGTTTCACTCCAGCACAACATTGATAAATATATTTACTTTTAACTACTTTTATTTTTTAAAATTATTCTCCTTGTCTACTATTAATTAATGTGTTTGTAGAGTTAGTTGAGAATAAATATGAGTTTGAACAAAGCATAAATAAATAGTTAATTTTCCAAGTGTGTCTATATACTACTAGTTTGTTTTTTACGATAAATATTAATTGTTTTTGGACTTTTATTAAAAAAAATTGGTATAATAATTAATGTGTAATTTAATGTGTTAATGTTTTTAAAATAACTTGTATCTACATGTGTTAAATTTAATGTTTCATATTGTAAAAAAAAGTAATAATATTAAAGGATATATTTTGAAAATAATAATAAATGCATTTACTAAATTGAAAAAATACTTATGTTTGAAGACAAGTTTCATTCTTAAATAGTGGTTATAAGTTATAATTAAGAAGAGTGATAATATTTATTTATGGCTGTGTCTAAACAAGTATTTCTATATTTAGTAATTGGTTTATAGGGTGTTATTAATTCAAAAGCTTGATTTTTGTGCATAATTCATTCATAGTCATTCCATCTTATCTGTGTAGTCAGTCCACTTTGAATTAATTTCTCACTCCTTGTCTCTTTCATTATTATTACTCATCTCTGTCAATTACTACCACCCACTAAGCAATAACTAAGTGCTATGGTATCATTGGTTTTTGAAATTCATTTGTTAATGTAACTACTTATTTTGCTTTCTTTTTGAATTCTAAGTTCTGGGTTTTCTTTTTCTGTATTTGTAATAGCAAAATGAGTTTTGAAGAAAAAAATCATGTAACTCAGGAACCTGATGATGTTTCTTGCAGAATAGCAGTTTCTCTTCCTGTTGCTCACAAGGTATTTGTATTTTTGTTTCCAAGACTAGTCTCTATTTGAATTCAACTTTTTTTTAATTCTTCCTTAACTTTACTTTCACCTTCTCTTTGTTTTGGTTCTTTTGAGGTTGATGTTTTGTTGGACTAAGATTTTTAATTTTTTATGTTGCTATTGTAGACATGTTCCACTAACACTCAACAACTTTTATGGTGGTGGAGTTTGTAGCTTTTTGGGGTGTCTTCTTTTGTTGGTCTTAAAATTTTAATATTCTTTATAATTTAAAAAAAAAATAAAATTGAGCTTGATCTATCTTGTTTCATCTACTTTGAATTATGTTGCTGAAAATCTTTTCAGCTTTGTTTGCACTACTGATGTTTGGTAAAAGATATCAGCTAGAAAACCAAACATTAGTAGTTTGTTTTCTGACAGTATATTTGATTATTTGATTTCTATTATATTTGTTAAATATGTCATCATGCAAATATTTAATCTATAAGAATTTATTTTTGCATTGTTCTATTCCTTCATTACATAAATACTATGTCAAAAACTATAGTACCTTTCGGGTGAAGAGGAATGGTAGAATCTGCTTGTTAAGAAGGCAGATAAATTCATTAGGACATTTGTAATAAGTTCAATTGTGTTTTAGTTCAATTTTTAATTACTATTATTCTGTTATATTTCAGTGTCTGCACCACTTATTGTGTTGATTCAATATTGTATTTATAGGATGATGATCCAATGGGGATAACTGAAGAAACTGCGCATGTTCCGCCTCGGAAGAAACAAAATCTTCTCCTTGAAATACCCTCAAGAACACCAGAAGAGTGTTCTCAAGATTTTGTTTCAATCAAAATGCCAATGACACCAAGTCCGACTCCTACTCCCAAAAGAGTGAATTTTCTGGTGAGTTCTCACAGTGTTGACGCACCGATAAATAATTCACCTAGATCTGCAACATCAAAAGGCAAATCATCGATAAGAAACATCCTACCAAAATTGAGCTTCAGGTATAGGACACCAGCAGATATTGAAAAGGCTAATACACCAACTCCAGAAGTTTCGTCTTTGGGCCCTCGAGAAAAGCCTTTAATCTCTAGATCATTGTCCCTTAGTAAGATATTTACTCCTCGGATTAAAAGAACTTCATCATTGCCAGTAGAACATATTGGAATTTCAAACACAGAATCCACTCATGGTGGAAATGGAAGTGTTGGTGGTCCTCTGAGTGTAAGATTTTAAGCAATGCTTTCAATTTCATTTTTTCTAGCTTTGGCTATAACTGTCATTGTTGCTGAACCTTACATTATGAAAATAATGTTACCATCATTTTAATCTATTAGTTTCTTTTGCAGAAAAAAGAGACTCGGCGAAAGATAGCGCGCTCTCTCTCAGTGCCTACCAACAACAAGGACAAAAGCCTAAGGAGGATGAATTCATTTTTTCGTGTCGTTCCTTCTACTCCTCGAGTAAAGGAAATAAATGAATTGTTGAGTGCGTCTCCAACGAAGGATACTGGTATATATCTCTTTATTAACACTGTTATTATGTGCCAAGCATGAATGCATATTAACTTTTAAAATGCATAGTGTTTCTTGTACTATTCCTGGTCAGTAACTCGCTTCAAATGCTTTCTTTGTTCAGAAAATGAAGATGCTGATGACGGTGGTGAAGATATAGCTGAAGAAGAGGCTGTGTGTAGAATCTGTCTGGTTGAACTATGTGAAGGAGGTGAGACCTTCAAGTTGGAATGTAGTTGCAAAGGTGAACTTGCTTTGGCTCACCAAGAATGTGCTATTAAATGGTTTAGTATAAAGGGTAACAAGACTTGTGATGTCTGCAAGGAGGATGTGAAAAACCTTCCTGTCACTCTATTACGGATCCAAAGTGTTCGAAATCGGATTAGTGGAGCAAGTAGATCTCCACTTGAAGATGTAAACGGGTACAAGCATGTTTAATTGTGTTTCAAAAAAGTTTGTACTACTTTTGTATGACAAATATCTTTACTAATAACCAAGTGTTTGACTCAAGTAGTTAATGAGCTTCAGTGAAAGTCAAATCGATTGGGACTATCGAGTTCGAACTCAAACTTTGGCTAGAACAAGCCTTGACTAGATTTTACTTACCTTCCGGCCGAACTTTGGATTTCTATGGTTCCTTTCTCCTAAGAACTGGAAAATTTAGACAAAAAAATTAAGATCTTTACTGATTTCTAATTAATGAACTAGTTATGGATATGTGCCTCAATTAGAAGCTTATGGATATCATAGAATCTTCAAGAATCTTGAACCATGTTATTTGTCTGTTAATTTTATAGGGTTTGGCAGGAAGTTCCAGTGCTTGTCATTGTCAGCATGTTGGCCTACTTTTGTTTTCTTGAGCAACTGTTGGTAAGAATAACATCCTCTATCTATGAACTGTCCAAGTTTTAATTTTATATAGGCTTAGTTATTCTCCTCTTTGCAGGTTGCAAAAATGGGAACTGGTGCAATTGCCATATCTCTTCCATTTTCCTGTGTTCTTGGTCTGCTCTCCTCCATGACATCATCAACCATGGGTAGGTTTGTAAAACATTGATAAATATTATCAAAATACTTTTTCTCAGATTTTTTTATAAAAAAACATTGGGAAAGGGGAAAATTAATATTAATTATAGTGGCATTAATAGTCATTTTACAGCCGTCTCCGAGGATATTTGAACTACGTCCCTTGCGGTTACAAAAGTCAAACTTGTACCATTAAACTGACACCTCATGAGCGCTTATTCTCATAACTCATCATCCATTTTGAATAAATAATGGTGGATCAGTCACAGTCAATTGGCCATGTGTGTAATACATTCACACCCTTGCAGTTGTGTATATCATTAGTTAATATTATGTTGAGGCTTGTTGGATAGTATAAAATGATCTAGCAATTTTCCGGTACATTTAGGATACTGAAATGATTCATATTTTTTTAACAGTTAGCATTGTAGGTTTTTTATTTGTAATCATACTTAATTTTGCTAATTCTAATATTTTCATGATGTTACTGCTAGGTTGGGTTTCACTTATTTATGTCAACACCTGACATTATTTTGTTTAAATATGTGTCCAGTGAAGAGCAGGTTCATATGGATTTATGCATCTTTCCAGTTTGCTATGGTGGTTCTATTCGCACATATATTTTACTCCTTGGTAACCGATTTCTGTGTGAACTATTTTCTTATAACCTGTACTTTTAACTTGAGGAAAATATTGATAATGCTATATTAGCATTCTGATTTCTGACTTATGATATCTGTCAATTGCAGGTTCACGTGCAAGCAGTTCTTTCAGTCCTTCTTGCAACATTTGCTGGTTTTGGTGTGGTGATGAGCGGAAGTTCTATCCTTGTGGAGTTCTTTAGATGGAGAAGAAGATCGCAGGCTCTTCAAGAGCAGCAACATGGCCCTCAACTGATGACACAAGCAGGACAACAACCTCAAACTGTAAACACGCCACGCTCGGACACATCCAACCGCAGTCATCCGGTGGTGCAAGATCTACAAAACTCAAATCAGAGCTAATTTGGTATTTTTGTGCTTCTCATCTATGAAGCACAGACACTATTGGGATTAGGTGTGTCCCCGAGTCTGACACACGTCAGTTTCTGGAACTCCTATGAAATCCATACAACACATGTTAGATACCTTAGAGTCTCCTCAAAGCTAGTGGCTGCAGTTGGTGGCTTTTCATCCGGAACTGGAAGAACTTATTGTGTATAGGGTATGGAGTTTAACCTTTATTACCACACATCTACAAGAGACTTCATTGTATAGGTTATGGTTATAGCTTTCTCTTGGTATGGAGTTTCTGTTTGTTTATTTGAACTAGTGATTATTTCAGCACATCAAAATTGGAAGGATTTTTGCTTTCTTTTTTGTAGTCTCCTTTGAGGCACAGTGATTTTGTTTCGGGTCAAAGTGAAAGTCAAGGATTGAGGAAATGTGTTTGTTATTTTGTTTAATGAGTTTGATCATTGATGAGCATTGTCAAATGCAATGATGTAGTTACTTACATGAAGATGTATTTCCTTGTATTCGACAACTAATACTTTCGATTAAAGTTTATATTAAAGGTAAGTTTGTTGTCTAATACACATGGATACAATACTGGTTATCGATATATATATGCTGACATGATTATTGCCTAATTTATGTTGACATGTAGTGTTCAGCATATTCTACCACCAAGATAAAGAAGATTGTTTTATTCTATTCATGCTGACTTTGAATTGTTGTAAACTTTATCTCTTATACTTTTTCCTTTATCATGGAAAGAATATAAAATATTCTTGTCCGCGCTCCATGATGGCAACTTGGTTTCATCTTTTTGATTTTATACAAATGAATGAAAACCAAAATCTCATGTTTCTTCAAAAGATTTGCTTTAAGAAAATAGAGTTTTATATTTGAAGACAAATGAGTTATGTACTATGGTAGACTATTATATACTAATATTTAAGATATTATCTCATTATTTTTAGTTCATAATTCTCTTTATTTTTATAATTTAAAATATTATCTCGTTCATGGAAATGAAGATTACTATTAACATCTACTTCTAATAGACGACATATATAATTATTAAAGTTTTAAATATTTTTTCGAATATTGGTTCACGATGAACTGTAATCAAAGTTATAATTTCTGTTGAAGACATTTGTTAATGAAGATTACTATTAACGTGTACTTTTAAAAGACGACATATATAATCGTTAAAGTTTTAAATATTTTTTTAAGTATTGGTTCATGGTTAACTGTAATCATGTTATAATTTCTCTTGAAGACATCTGTTTCAGTTGTAAGAATGATTTGATAAAGTTATATGAGTTTAAATAAAAAATTAAAAAGTTTTCTAATAGTAGAAGAGTTATTTCATATATTAGTAGTCCAACAATGAGTACAAAGGTTAACTGTTCGCAATTGCGTACAAAGGTTAACTCTTCGCACTTGCTATGACGTGAGCAACTATATTTCCTTTACTAAAGATTTAAGAAAAATAAAATAAAAGACTCATTGTCAGCTCAAGTATATATTCCTACATTCATGTCATTTTGAGTAATCTTGTAGATCATCATAGTTAAATTGCGCTCAATTGACTTATGAATGTCATATATATTAAGAGGTATAATATTTTTCCTTCATACACATGGAATCTAAGACAATACCAAAAATATTTAGCTTCCAAAAATCGTGGTCTATTTGCATGCATCTTCGCCCCTTCATAAAATTGGGACATACACCAATTGTCATACCTTCGCCTTATCTCAATTGTTGAACACTCCTAGTGTGTATCATTCAAACTTTCTTATTTTTTTCAATTCACACCAATAACTCTCATTATTATCATCATCATTTTCAACAGGAACTCTATCATAAACTCAAACGGTGCTTCTAGTAGAGGTGTTTTAAACTAATCTATCGTGAGTGTGGATAATATTCTTATAGATAGTGATTGTGATATGCCATAACAAAGTCAAGTTCTTCAACATACTTCATTGGATCTATTGTAACAGATGAGGAGAAACTAAGTGGAATAAAGATAAAGGTGCAAGCAAAAATATATGGAGAAAGGATTCTTAGATAAGATGGTTTGCTCTTGTGAGAATGAAGAAGACTTACAAACAATGATATCAAAGTTATTATCGTTAAAGAAATAGTATTTAAAAAACTATGAACAAGTTAATAAAATGATAAGCTTGCACTTTAACATCTTTTTTTACAAAATAAATTCATCACATTTTTAAAAAATCGCGGCTTTCTTTTAGTTTGAATTGTTTGAAAGTTCCCAAAATTGAGGTATGAGATTGCGAATACAAATATTTATTCTTTTATTTTTTTTTCTTCATAAAAATAAGAAGAAAAAAAATGTAAACCATTGATCTATTTGACATTATAATTATATTCATCATTTTTAATTTGATTGAGCTGTAATAAAAAACTTCTATTTCATAAGAAGTGTAACATGATAAAATAAACTAAAACAAACTATGGGCATTGCTTCCTTTGCAAGGATATAAGTTATACTATTCAAAACTATGGACATTGCTTCCTTTGCAAGGATAGAAACTATACTATTCAATTGACGCTTAACACATCTGAAACTATAGTTTAAAAATAAGAAAAAATATGGAGACAATCACCATTGATCATTTCAAAATCAATGGTTAAATACGAAATGTAACATAACAAAATAAAAGGGGACATACTATAGATGGTGCTTCCTTTGCAAGGATAAGAGATACACTATTCGATTGATGCCTAACACAACTTACAATAAAGTTGAGGAAAAGGAAATAATATAGAGACAATCACCAATATCATCTAAAAAACTAAAACATTGATTTTGAAACTTAAACACTTTGAGTCACAATTCAAGAATAACATTAGAATATATTGCATCCACCACTCATTGAAAGGCCTTCAAGATATCCAAAGTTCTCCTTTAGTAGTTAGGAGGTGATGAGAAAAACAGTCAATCCTAGCAATAATAAAGTTACTATAACAATTTTAGCTTCCAATAGGAAACGACATTCAAGAAGAACGAGATAAGTAACTAAAACTCACACATAAGGGGATAAAATCTACCCTTACCTATTACCAATAAGAAAGACGTGACCTAGATGTTATGATAACTAATGATAACTAGTGTTGTGGTAATAATGACATCGTCCCAAAGCTTCTCATTCCTCATACGTCATATGAGTATCCAAGACCAAAAGAATAGAAAATCATACCTCGAGAAAAAAACATCAGCTCCAATTATTTGGGACTAATAATCTATCACAAGTGGGATTGAATCTCTTTTGGATAGGATTTAGGCCCAATTCGCAGTAGTTATTAGGCCTTTGCCCAATCCAACAAAGGTCAAACTCAAGGCGATCAGAAACCTCCAAATTCATCCGAGGCATATAATTTGCGCCTTATTCGTCAGAACCATTTATCGTCCATCAAACGTTTACCTGCATTTCGCGTCGAATTCTTCGCACTAGAATAATTGTCATCACGTCACCAACTCATGGGGAATCCCTATAAATAGAGTCGTGCACCCAAAAAATAGGTACACATTCATTCATTACCTCTTGCTCCTTCCAACTCATACTGACTTGAGCATCAGAGTGCTTGCAAGTACCCCTCCAAGACTCCGATCGTCTCTAGTGGTCATGTGCTGATCAACATCCAACATTTTTTACTATTAGGACAAATGAGTAAAGTTTGCCACAAAGGGAGATCGTCTCTAGTTGAGTTCTAGTAGGTAGGCAACTGTGGCATGCACACTAGAGAAACAACTTAACACCAAGGTTAAATTAATTTTTTGATCCGTTATCTTTTTTTGTTTTAAATTTCGTTTTGATTCGTTAATTAACTTTTGTTCTAGTTTGCTCCTTTAAATATGATTTTGTTAGTCACTTTCGACATTCCCGTTAATTTTAGTGAAAAAAATTTAAGTTAATCTTAAATATCAACTTAGAACCGCTACTAGACTGTCTGAATCATCTATATAAAATTTAAAATTAGGATTTTCAGACACATTTTCTCTTACGCCTTCTCCTCCTAAAGTATAGAGAAAATACAAAAAATAAACACATTAAAAATATCTTATTTGTGGACATTTTTATCCTAGAAACACAGTTATTTTTGGGACTTTCTTTAGAAGAATCATATGTGGTTTTGTTTCTAAATATTTCGTCGTCTCCAATACCATTGCACTTTAACTTAATTTATGTTTGCCAACTAACCATCTCATTCAGAGTTGTTCTTTCAACTTCACGTACATGTTTCAAATCCTATCTATACCTATTTCTATAGATGTTTGTCGTTTTCATTTGTATGACATGTTTAAAAACAATTTAACTTAAATCTAATTTCAACTAGTTTAATTTATATCATTTTTCAATATTTAAGTTATAATAGTAAAAAAAATATACTAATATTATAATAACAATAAAAAAGTAGATTATGCATAATATATCATTAAATATACTAAAATTTAATATTACTACATAACATTGATCAATTAGATTTAAAATATAGGTTTTTTTCTTCATTTGTATCCCTTCTTTTCTAAAAAAAATTAACCAATATACTCTATATTGAAATTTATATATCTAAAATATCATACTTTTTTTGAGAGGTTACATCCCCGCTCTACGGCCATTTGAAAGATTATTTTTTCTCTCCAGATATCGCATCCTCGAACGTGACTATTTATAAACTTTAATTTTTTTTATTTTTTATTTTTTATTTTTTAACTTTTCTGACTTAGGAAGTTATAGATGTCAGGGATGCGACTTCTTATTACAAAAAAAAAAGTCATCTTTCATGTGGTTGCAAACCAGATATTAGGAATATGAATAGGCTAGGTCGTCTGTCAGGGGCATATGGTTTGACTTACTTTATCGTGGTCTGTTTAATAAAAAGACTAGACTTAGTTTTTAAAGTCTATTTATTTAAATAGGTCAAACTCAAACTCATAAAAGAGTCTATTAGGCCGGCATATATGTATTTTATTATTTATTAATTTTATTTATTATTATTATTATCTATTAATAATATTATTTCATATTTTAAATCCTATCAAGTAGGCTATCACTCAAAAGTTGTTCCATATATTTCGTAGCCTTTCCACACCCTCTGGATTCTTTTCTTCTCCTATTATTATATAATTATTATACTTCGTAAGATTTCAATATTTACTAGTTCGAAATTTTTTTATTTTTTTTTATCTTTGTATTCCTTTAATAAAGTTAGCTTTTATAAAATATCTTAATTTTTTTTTAGAAATTCCGTTGAAGTTGTTTTAATTTTAGGTTTTATAAATAAAAATAAATTTTAAATCAAAACAGTATATGTGAATTTATAAAAAAAAATAGTAAAAACAATACATTAAATCCCTTTAGAAGTGTTTCAAAATTGATACTAATATTAATTATATTAGTATTGAATATGTACGAGTTTGATTGAAAGGTAATAATGGGTACGTCTGTTTCAGAAAGAAAAAAAATTCATTCTTTGAAACTAAAAAATATTTTTTTAGGGTTTAAAGGATTGTTTTAATTTTTTTTTAAACTAGTTTGTTAGAAAAATCATTAATTTGATTAAGATTTTAAATAGACTTTCAGATAAGACCAAACTTTTAAAAATACAAAAAAAAAAAAAATTGTAAGTGAGACTCAGATTTTTTTAAGTCTGGTCTAACATATTCCCTCCCCTATCGAAGATATCTCATGAAGTTAAAGAAAAAAATAGAACATTTAATATATAAATTTTATTAATAAAATATATTGATTAATTTGTTTAAAAAAATATATACATTGCACAAATTTCTCAAAATATATCCAATGAAATTCGAATTTTCTAAAAAATTTAACGTTCTCTTTTTTTATGAATTTGCAATTTAATTTTGATTTGAATACCAAACATGTTTCCATATTTTTTTCACAACTATTGACAATTACACGTAATTCATTTAAAAGATTTATTTCATAACTATGTACATCATGATTCTCGGTGAATTGTAACTTTAATTATAATTATTTCAAAAATCATGCATGTAATTAATTGCAATATTTTTTTTTACTGTTGGATGTTTTGTAACATAAATTAAAATTAAACCGCCCAATAGAGAGATGTTTTTATGGAGCAGTGTATTTGTCAACGCAGATTGTGAGAATATGCTCAACATATCATCCATACAAGGACGGTTTCTTCTCAATACTTCTCTTCTACCAAATTTATCTTTTCGAGGTAGCACACTCTTTTCTTCTTCATCTTGTCTTGGTTTGAACATTTTATCAA
Source organism: Cicer arietinum (assembly GCF_000331145.2). NCBI lineage: Eukaryota > Viridiplantae > Streptophyta > Magnoliopsida > Fabales > Fabaceae > Cicer > Cicer arietinum. The sequence continues at coordinate 65,795,729 of NC_021165.2, read as the reverse complement.
ACATTTGGTGGGTCAATAAATTAAATAAATTTCGCTGTCTTTAACCTTTTTTTACATAAGCCCACTTTAGTTTCTTGCTTAAAAATGCTTCCTTGGATGACATTCAGCAATAAAAATGTTTACTTTATATGGTATTTGTACTTTTGATGGTCAATTTTATACCAAATTTAGTTCTACACGTTGAAGTTTGAGATGAGCCTTTGTTAATTGTCATTAGTGTGTAATAATGGAGATGTATTGTCCTTGTAAATTATACATCGACATCCAATGAAAACTCGTGTTATTGTCACGTGAGTCTACTTTGTAACCACTATCTGGAAATATCCGCAAAATGGTGCATTCTTATTAGACTTTAGTGTAAAACTGGTTTACATTGACAATGCATGTTTCCTATTCTCTTGCCGTTAATGTTATTGTTGGGTTTTTGTCGATAGCATTGATTGAACCAATGTTACTATTATTTCAGGGGTGTGTAGGTTGGCGCTTGGTCGACGTTTGCAACAGAGTCAAGGGATTAGAAGAAGGGGTTTCTCCAAAAACATGGCTTGGAGTATGGATAGATGTGAGTTGGGTCTTGAAGTCAAGATTGGGGTTGTTCATCCTGCAACCGATGCTTATGCTGCAGAGGCAGTTGAAGCTTTGAAAGCTGGGAAGGTCATTGCTGTTCCCACTGATACACTATATGGATTTGCTTGTGATGCTTGGTATACTTCATTTTTTGTTTCTGGCATCTAGTTTTTTCATATATCTTTGTATCTTATATTTTTCAGGAATAGCTTAATACAGTTTCTGTTTCTTGTGTTCAAAAACTTGTTTAAGTGGTCATTTGACGTACTTCCTACCATGCACTGATAATGGGTATCCAGCCATCTGGTGTAATGAATTAGGCACTGAAGTACTTAAGTAAATGACAATCTAGGAGGGAATAACATACCAAAATAATATTTGATAATCACTAAAAATCGAAACAAAACAGTAGCAATGTGCAACATACGGCAGAAAAGCTTTACGTAGTTACATTAACTTCTGGTATAGTTGAACAGTAGACTGCTATAGGACACCAACAAGCATTAGCGTGTAGCAGCAACGGTACACCCAAACCTATAGACTTCTCAACATAGAATTTACAAGGTCAATGGCACCATGCAGAAAGAGTTGTGGAAATCAATGGTTGAGCTATCTGCAGATTTTGTTAATAAACCCTTGCCAACAGCATTGGTGAGGTCGAAGAGAATATTTTTGCTGTAAGAAGGTGATTTTATGAAGTAGTTAAGAATATCTATAAACTAAATGATTTTCCTTGAGCGAGTTGAGTGAATCCAAACTTCGGTACACATTTTAAGCTACTCTGCTCAATGGACAGGAAGTGGTTGTTATTGTTAAAGTTTGACAGTATGGCATCAAGACAGTCATAAACTTGAAGTTTGCTTGTAATATCCATTGGGATATATGGATATAAAGGTCAATGAAGGCTTTAAAATGATTTTGTTACCTACATTTTTCAATGCTTTAAAATTCTGAAGTCAATTGTTGACTAAACCATTTAGGGAGGTTTACGATGTATATACTATTTTTGAGCAGACTATCAAAAAGTGATTTGCAAGTTTTTCTTGCACAGAGAATTACATGGGCTCCAATTGGTTTATAAAACTAGTGTCCAAAATCTCATTTGCACTGCACCGCTATCATATACTTAGACCTATTATTCTTATTATTCAGTCGCTGTCTGAATGATTAGTAATTGTTTGTTACTTTTGGGGCATGTTGGCAGCTCATTGGAAGCAGTTAACAGGATTTACGATATTAAGGGCCGTAAACATACAAGCCCGCTAGCTATTTGTGTTGGTGACGTAGCAGATATAGACCGTTTTGCCGTCACTGATCATTTACCTCGTGGTCTCCTTGATGACCTACTACCAGGGCCTGTTACAGTTGTACTACAACGAGGTTTGTATGTCATATTTGTATTTATTGTATGTAATGGAGTATAAAACTTATGATAGTACTTAGACAATATATTTAAATCAATTAATTCACAAAATTTGTTTAAAGCAATGATAGTCTTGTATCTACATTCCCTTTGTATGTCTGATTGTGTGCTTGGATATTACAGGCGAGTCTAGTGCTCTTGAACAAAGTTTGAACCCAGGATTTGATAGTATAGGAGTTAGAGTGCCTGATTGCAATTTCATCCGGAACATTGCCCGTGGTTCAAGAACTGCTGTGGCCCTTACCAGCGCAAACCTTAGTGGACAACCAAGTAGTGTTTGTGTCAAAGATTTCGATAAACTATGGGAACACTGTGCTTCTGTTTATGATGGTGGTTTGCTTCCATCAGGTCGTGCGGGTTCAACAGTTGTGGATCTCACTATACCACACAAATACAAGATACTTAGACCTGGAAGGTAAGCTTGGCTAAACTTCTTTTTATTGCATTATTTAAAATTAAAACATAGACTGTACTGTTATGCCATGCAGATGCTAAAATACCTTTCTGTTACATAATCTTCTTTTATTATATAGGAAGGAAGTGGTGGGATTTTTATCTTTTGATATTTCAATTTTTACCATGGATATCTAAAAATGAATGATACAAGATTCATCTCCCACTAAGGTGACCTTGCCTGTGCAAAATGCATATGAAATAATGAAACAGTTATTATAATTTCCGTTTGAATCCTTTGAAGTGATAAAAAAAGTGGCTCAAAAGTCAAAATTACACATTGTGAGCCGTATGATAGAAGAATATCTATAGAATGAGGTTACTTGTTTGAGAGAAACCAGTTCTTGGATTACTACACATTTGATATTATATAAATATGAATTTTATGTTGCATAAAAATGCATTGATATTTGATAGTGTTCTTGTTCACCTGCTATTTGCAGTGCAAGGGAAGAGACAGTTGCCATCTTGGAGAAGTATTCTTTTTTCGAGACAGTGTGACTGCTTTAATTAGTTGTGATCCGTCTGCAGTTCCACGTTCTAGGCGAAAATGTTTCACATGCAAAAACCAATTCTTTTGCTTATGACCTTGTGAGGAACTATCTACAAGCTAATTTATTTCCATTAACTGTGTATAACATATGTACTATAAATCGAGCCATGATAAATTTCTTCTCCATTATCGCATGTCTTTTTTATTTCTACCTGTAAGGGATTTATGTAGGTTTCTGAAAAATAAGTGAACCACCCAACCAGACCTATGTATATGATAATTAATTTATGTGGCTTGTCATATCAGTTTATGAAACTATATTCCTTGCACTCATCATATATAGGTAATTGCTGTTCTCGGGTTTCTGGTTTCTGATCTAATATCGAAAGCTTACAAAAAGTGGTTAGTGAAGACATTTTCATATGAGGAAGCTTTAGATTTTGTCTTCACTACCTATGTTCAAATCCAAAATCAAACCTGCAAAGTTTTCTGCACAATCCTATTGCTTAGAGTGGATTTGATTTTTAATTTGGTAGAGAACTTGAGCTCATGAGCTTTTGGAAATTGAGGGTTCTGAATCTTGTGATCAATTGATCTTTCTTCAACTTTGTTCTAACCAAGAATTTAATGTTTAAATGGGTGGCCAGTATGTTAGTTGCCATTCATGTGGTTGGGGAAAAGTTAATAGATTCACCAACTATTTGTTAAAGGTTGGCTAGGAAACTACAACAACAACTCAAGCTCACTTTTGAATTGATGGCTTTATCTTTGACAATGTTTTCGTGGTTGTTCATGACATAGTTCTTGTATGAGAGTTTATTATTGTCTCCTCTAGACAATTTCTTCTTCTTATCCTTTTCTCACGTGCTTCAAGGGAGTATTGTTACAGAAAATTAATATAGGTGTTTTTTTAGTTTGTTATTTATTTATTTGTGAGTGAAAAATGTTTTAGAATATCCTATTAAATCACTTTGTAAATGTTTCAACTATATAACTAGGTCAATTATCTTGACAAAAACAACTCACATTTCAACAAATTTATCTTCTCTCAACATGCACTTGAACTTATTCATTTGTTGAGTTCTTTAGTATTGAGAATTGAATTTTACTGGAGTCATTCATAGTATCCGAACTTCTTGTATCACGTTCTTGAGAGTGAGTTAATTATAGCAACTTGAAACAAAACGATGATGAAACACCACATGCTTGGAGTAGTGGAGAAACAATTCTGTTTTTTGTTAATAGAGTTAAAAGGAATTTTAAAAAATGACAATGGTGTACATTTTGGGATTTAAAGGAGCAATTTGAGAAAAACATTTTAAAAGACCAAACTAAAAAATGAATTAAATTTAAATTTAGTCAACAATTTAATGCGGCAAAATTTTGACTTAATATTGGATCTCATTGTAAAATAAATTTTTGCACATGGAGATTATATTTTCACGTGAATATAATCAAAATTACTTAATTGCGTCAAAAATTAATCAAAATTACTTAATTATGATTTAAAGTGGAATTTTGTTTACGACCAGAGTTTATCAGTGATGACTGAGTACGGTAGTACAATTTGTAACGAAGTATATTGTAAATACTATGACTTTCAAGTTAGTAAAAATTGGAGAGAGTGAGAGTATTTTAAATAAGAATGAAATATGTATCTCTTAAGGATTTAAATTATAGACCGCATCACGCACGCGATGTAGCTGCAATAATTGCGGTTGTGACATTGGCCACAGTACACAAATCCACAATTGCATTAGATTGCAATTGCATTGTGATCTCAATTAATAATAAAAATCACAATTGGGGTTTCATAAACCTCCCATTAGAGAATATCTATTGAAATATTCACTCACCTCAAGGTGCCACTGCTACAATTCACTTCAATAGAGTTTTTTTTCTATATTCATATGAAATCCATGGGTGTTTTAGGGTTTGTCCATTTTGTCACTTGTGTATCAAACTGATTATACATATTTCTTTGCTAGCTTAATTAACATATATCTTGTGTTGAACTAGTGAGTTATTAATATTTTTGCGGTTTCTAAAAAAAACCATGTAATGTATGTTATAAAAAGTAAATGTTAATGATAAAGAATCATTTTAGTCTCTAAAATATTGTGGCACTCAATTTAGTGCATAATTGTTTTTACAAATAGTGCGTCAAAAGTATTAACTGAAAATACATTAGGTTGACAAAAATTTAAATACACAAAATAGTCACTGAGCGAGGAAGTGAGGAATTAATATGGCCTAATTTTATAATTATGTGAAACTAAACTGGGAGTATGAGATATTATTTGGGTATACAGATATTATTTGGGCTTATTATTAGGTAATATAAAAGATTGTTATTTGGTGTTTATCCCTTTAGTTGTTATTATTAGGTAATATAAATATCATTTTGAATGTAATTAACTATTTTTTAATTGTATCATCTAATTAAATAATATTATATCACTCTCAAGTCATCATTAATAAAATAATTATTTTTTACAACCGTCAATGTAAATAATAACTAGTATTATTAAAATTATTATTTTAAAATAATAAATATTAATAATTAGTTGTTAAATTTATTATTTTGTTAGAGAGATAAATTGAATTCATCATTTCTTTATTTCTTTGTCAGATCAACTCTTCTAAACCATCCATCTATATTAATATTGTTAATAAAATTAATAATATACTATATTTATTTTATTTATATTTACATAAAATAACTTAATATTACATTCACAATAGAAAGTGAATATTTATAATTTTTGTTTTTAAATTATAATTTAATTAACAAATATCGATATTATTAAATTCTATATTATGTTATGAATTTAAATCTATATCAATTATGCGAATTTATAATAATAATTATATTATTTACCAATGTAACGGTTTCTACACCAAATTTCAATAAAAATTTAATATTTTGCAGTTAACTTTACATTGCAATCTCAAAGTGAACATGCATAATAATTTCATACCAAGTCTTACAGGATGTGAGTATAAAATATCTCTATTTTATTTTATTTTGATAAATTTACATGCATCTTTAGGTAATAATTATTACTTCTTCTATAAATAAAAAACTACTACTATTGAAAAGTGTCTATATTTATTGAATTCAAATACAAATGCTAATTAATCTACCCACATTTGATTTGATGTTATTACTTCAAAAACAACCTTAAATTAATTCCTTAATGGTGCAAGAAGGAGAAAATTACCATTTAATTAAGGGTAAGTTAGTAAATATAAATTTTTTATATGAAATAAATAGATTAAATATAAAAAATATAAAAAATAAATTATTTAATTGATTATTTAACTTTTTATGTATTAGTTTTTTATATTTATAAAAATTATAATGTTGAATTATTTTTAATTATAATCTTATTTCAATTATTTTTAGTTATAGATTTTTAAATTAATATTATAAATTTTATTTTCAATCATACAAAAAATAATATAATAAATTGATGTGATTTTATAATATAGATTAAAATAATTTTACTGTTTAATTTCAACAACTCTAAAATTTATTCCACTCTCATGTACTCATGATTATTACAATCAAAATTTATTCTAAGTTACTTTATTGAAAAAATTATGAGAATTTTGAATTTTTATTTTGTTGATTTGAAATTAAATTTATTAGTGTAAAAATTAGTTTATTATTTTCATTTAACTCAAAGGAATGTAAAATACATTTTATTAAATAAATATTAAAATAAAAATTTGATATATTTAATTTAATAAGATGTATCACCAACTCAAATATCCATTTTGTCATATATCATCAAGGACTAAGGAGGAGAAAAAAAAGTTATATAGTTTTGGCTATAATTGGATAGAGTCCTGAATTTATTAAAGCATGTACAGTGGTGAAATTAAAATACATTATGACGTAAATAAATCCAGACCCTAGAGTAGTTAAAATTTCAAGACTAGAATGAATAAATTTCCACAGTCTAGTTTGACTGAGAATTCGGAAAGAAAATTGCAACCTTTAACAGTTTCAAATCTTAAAAACCCTGTCGCAATCGTTCAGAGATTATGAAAAATAAATAATAATAAAATTAAGGGACAAAATAGTATGATGAATGAATGCTAAATACTAAATTGTAGTATAACCTGTAGCAAAAACTCAACTAATGCAAATCAAAGCATATAAAGCCATCGAAGTTTCTAGAGAAGTTCTGTTCTTGCTGCGTATCCATACTCAGACCTCTGAATGTTTTCTCGACGCTTCTTCATCACTATCGCTCCCAATGCAACCACGCTTACTCCTGCGATTACTCCAACCGCTATCCCTGCCTTTTTGCCAGAACTCATTCCTCCTTCTGTTGATTTTTCGCCTCTATCGCCGACGCCGGTGTGGTTAACTCCGGTATCAGCCGCCTCATCTGGAGACGGAGAAGGAGAAGGTGAGTTCTCAGGTGAAGGTGCTGGTGGCGAATCAGGATGAGGAGGCGTCGCCGGAGATGGAGATGGCGGTGAACTTGCCGGAGAAGAGTTCGAAACAGGAGTAGGAGAAGGAGAAGAAGAAGGAGATTTAACGGATGAATGCGGCGTCGGAGCCGGCGAATCAGCGGATGAAGCGATGTTGACTAGTAAAGAAAGGAGGAGAAGAATTGAGAATCTTGCAACAGCTTGATTCGCCATTGATTTGAGATGAAGAAGGTGAGAAAGCGTGAATTTGAATCGAAGAAGTTTGGATCTAGAATTGAATTGAAATGACGGTGACGAATGGATGAGAAGAAGAATAAAAACGGCGTCTACGTCAAACCGTTTGAACGGAACGGAAAAAACTATAAAATGGATCTGAAAAAGAGGCGATAGTAAGACAGCAATGATAGTGGGGTTTTTAAAAGGGGGAGACCTCGATACTCGGATGAATGGAGGGTCATGATTGGATTGAAATCTTAATGAGGGGCCACTGATGTAAGACACGTGGATAGCGTATTGATTTTTGGAAAAGTAACGATAATGTATAGTGGAAAAGTTGGAAGTTTCGTGACGAAGTGAACGTCAAATGGGAAATTGGAAATTGGAAATGGGAAATGGGAAGCACTTGTTCTTTTGCAGCTTGATACAGCTCTCACTAATTAATTACCAAACTTGTGTTTGGGAATGCAATTAGTGATTTTATAGTGGAAAATTCATGTGAGATTAAAGTTACATATTATAGTTTTTAGATTTTACCATAAAAATTACATTAGAATCGATAATTGATGAGTTATCGTGTTTCTAAATGATATTTTTATGTTTGGAGTTGATTGATTTTATAAGTGTAAATTTGATTTCAAATAAAATTAATTTTACCTTTATAATTTATATTAACTTTTAATGTGATTTTGAATTTTTTAATATAATTTTTATAATTAAAATTTATTATTCGGTTTATTTTTATATAATTATATTTAAATATAAATTATTTTTATATTTTATTTATTTAAAAAAAATTAATTTTACAAAATCTATTTTTATTTCTGTAGAAGCAAACATGCATACTTTTTCTCCTCTCTCAAATATAAAAATAAAAAATACAGGAAAAAAGATATTACACTTTTAAAAGAAAAACATGTTACTCTCAATATTTAACACGGTAAGAAAGATTGTCCAAAAAAATATACAGTAAGAAAGATATTACACTTTTATGTTTATTAATTATTTATATAATTTTTATACTCCAAATTTATCAGGGATTATTGTTTTCCTAAAATTTATTTTTTTCCATATCCTAAAATTTAGGGATTAATCGCTAAGTGTAATTTTGGAAAAATTTGTTCTAACTCATTTGAATGTACATCTTTTACATATAGGATTAATTTTTTATAACTAGAAGTAAAAATATTTAATGTAGTAATATAAGAAGAAATACTTATTAGCGTGAAACAAAATTATTTCACGAAGTAGGTGGCAACGTTTCAGTTTCAATCATTCAACGAATTTCTTCATTGACTAATGTGTCATGTATTCCACCAAATTCAGGAATAGCATGCCTAAATTAAATCATTTCAAGTATTTTGCATTTCTCAACTAAACAAATAGAAAGTAGGCTAACACACAAAGGTTGTATTTTGCATTTCTCAACTAAACAAATAGAAAGTAGGCTAACACACAAAGGTTAAAAAGGACATTTGAATAGTTTCGGATGTTCCTAAAAGTCGCATTCATAATATAAAGGCTAAATTACATTTGTGGTCCTTTAATTTAATTTCAGGTAACGTTTTAGTCCTTTATCTTTTTTTTTTTCCCGACTTGGTCCTTTATTTTAATTTTAAGTGACAATTTGATATTTTATGTTTTAAAATTTCAACAATATTATCCTTTTTTATACAAAAATTCAAAAAAAAAATTCAATCAAAACTCATAAAATTAATTATATTCTTCAATATAATACAAATTTCATCAAATTCGTAACGCAAATCTTCAAATAAACTCATATTTTCATACTTTATTTGATATTGTTAGGAATAAAGGACTAAATCGGAAAAAAAAAAAGATAAAGGACTAAAACGTTACCTGAGATTAAGTTAAAGGACCACAAATGTAATTTAGCCTAATATAAATTATAGCGTTGTTGTATAAATATATAATTAAGAAAACTATATTTTTAAGAGATGCATTTAAGCACAAAAAATTTGGTTTGCATCTGATTTTAAACGTAACTTTCACCAATTTAAAGGACATACTTATCTTTTATCAATTGGTTTGAGCGTGTAGTCAAAAATAATTTGAAATTGGCAAAATAAGTTGAACTTAAACTACATATATTTCGACTTGTTTAGTTGATGAGTTGTTCAATTATGTGTGTATGTATATAATTGATTTATTGATTAGTATTAGTATTGTCGGCTAATATTATCATTGATTATTTATCACTAGTTCTATTTATCTCAATTGTTAGTTAAATATGTTGTGATAGTTAGACTTTTATGATACAATTTTGTGTTGCTAATATTTCAATGAAAAATACTTACAACTAATAATAATTATGTAAAGTATAATAGAACTTTTTTATAGACGTAATTTATATTAATATTTTTCAATTAAACAATTATTTTATCTAAAGAATAATATTAAAATGTCAAATATCTAATTTGTTTTTGAATTATGTGATTTAAGTTAACAAGTTGTTCACGAACTTAAATCGGATTGAGTTTGATTAAAAAAAATATTTGAATTGAACTCGAACTAATTTTTACGTTGAACTAATTCTTATTGTATTAAATCAGGTTAAATTCAACTCGACTCATTTTCAATCATATTTTCTACATGAATGTATGTGATGGAGTTTAGTCGGTATTTTGATATATTAATTGTTATTTTAATTTCTAATGTTTTTAGAATCTTCTTAAGATCCTTATGGATGGTTGCCTTATGATGCTGACATGTGTGACTATTGTTTAATTTCCTTGATTAATTTGATAAATCGATGAATTATGAAGTGAATCTTGATGATGAATTAGAATTAATGACCTCTTTCTTTCAAATAAGAAAATAGAACTAGAAGAAACAGATTGCTGGAGTTTTGCAGCAAATGAACAAAACTAAGAATTGTAATGCTAAATTGAACACATACAATTGTTAACTCAATTCAAAGTGAAAACTCTTACATTTGAGGGACAAAATCTGTTACGCCTGCGTAAATATATATATATATAATAATAATAATAATAATAATAATAATAATAATAATAATAATAATAATAATAATAATATTAATATTAATAATAATTAAATAAAACAAAACCCTTGCCACCTCATCCCATTTTTCCCAATTCCTCTTTCTCTCTTCCTCTCGGCAGACATCAACCCCTCCCCCTCCTTCATTTTTTGTTTTCCTTCCTTCTTTTCTTCCCTTCTCCTTCTTCTCACTCTATTACTCAAACCCTCAATCCTTAAAGGAGGTTTAACATCCCCACAAGCTTAATTTCTCAAACTCCTACAAATTCTTTTGGTTGAGATTTTTGGGTTAGGGTTTGTGTTCTAAGGAAGGAAAAAGGGTACCCATCTCTTGAAAGTGGTTTATTGAGACTCATTGAGGTAAATGCACAACTCTAATCCTAGTATGAATTCATAGAAAAATGTAGTTTTGAGTAAAAATCTTATTTCGTGTTTAGAGTATATTTAAATGATGCTGATAGTTTTCTAGAGGTAGTTAAACTTTAGAATAAATTTCTCTAAAGTTTTGGAAATATTTTTATACTCAGATTTGTCAACTGAGACCTTGCCGGCTACTCTGAGAGTTGTTGGAGAGCAAACTTAGACGATTCTCCATAACAGTGAGTTGACGACGATCATCGTCATATATTTTTATACTGCTATTATTATTATTTTACTTGTTTTCTATATTAAAGTATTTATTGAAAAATTTGGGAAACACAACCTTTGAATTTTATCTC